>NW_023604295.1:4932429-4957944 GCF_014898055.3 Talpa occidentalis
TGACAGCTTTTTAAAACCTGCCTGCCTTTTCTTTTCATGAAAGTTTTCTTTTCGAAGGTGAAGGATGCTATTTTTCATGCTGGCTTTGTTGCCACCAATAGAATCCAAGTAGAGCTCTGAGGAGAGAGGCAGGCAGGATTGCCTACGTGCTGTTCTTGGAATGCAGCTCAGCAGCTCATGAGAGTATTGTCAACTCTTGGAATATTCCATTTTCCAGGAAACCGTAGTACATGTCCACAGACACCCACTGAGCTCCAATCGATTCAGTGGGCCTGTCACCAGGCAAAATGCAGCGACCATCTGGGCCAACAGCAGAAAGAAACACTTGTGAACGTGTGAACATGAACAGTGCACTCCCCTTTGGGTTTTGTTGAAAAGCCAGGACACAGAGCTCACGCTTCCAGATAAAAGTCAAGTCCACGGTGACCCTTGTTTCCACCAGGTTCACCAGCACCAAGTGTCAGTGAAAGCAGAGAATTGCCTGGATGAAACCAAAGAATCTTCTGGCAACCCCCAAATCCTGCCCTTGGCAGTGGCCTATCAGAGTGAGTCTGAGAAATGTAATACATCTAAGGAATGCACCTGGAAAACAGCAATATTATACCCACCAGGGGAAAAGTCTTTCTGGGGATTAGTGTGGGCTCTGAAACTTGAGGCTTCTCAAGCTTTCATAATTATTATCCCAATTAATGTAATGGCAGACACTATTCTCCTCTTCCCATTCCTCTGAAGCTCGCAGAGCCACCTGCTTCGGCGCTCACCTCCGCCAAGGGAGTCTCAAGGTTAACGAGCTTCCCCAGAAACCTGTCGCCTACCTACGTGCAGTGCGTCGTCTTTGCATTTTAGTCATGCCCTGACCTTGGCGAGGACAATGTACAGGGGAATGCCTGATTAACCTTCCATTTATAAACCAATTATTTTGCCATTGGCACCTCCATTCTGCAATCACTGACATAAAATCTTTTACAAAACAAAATATAATAAATGACAAATCGATCAGATTTTTTTAAAGTTTGCCCTGAAGTTGGCCATTAATAAGAGATGCCCTTTAATGAGAAGTCTTGTCTGTAGATGTTACCCACATCAGGACTCAGCTGTGCTGCTTCTGAAGGAGACTTGACCACATCAAATCAAAATGGAGAAACTCTTTCTCATTCATTTTTAACCGAAGGGACAGAGAAGTACTATTTTTTCCACCTAAAAAGGAGCAAAAGGATGCTGTCATAAAGATCTCTCCTTGCTAAAATTACACCAGCGCTTGTGCAAGGTCAAAGAAGGACAGACTTCTGCTCCTGCTAGAGACTCTGCCCAAACCATGACCTTGCCAGACACACCTGCTGGGGCCCAGCTATGCTGCCTCCTCTCTCCTTCAGGTCTTCATTCAGAACCTTCTAGGTGAGGCCTTCCCCTACCACCCTCACTACGTCCATCTGTGGCTCCACTCAACTTTCCTTCAAGTTATTTCTGTACTTGACATTCTGCACACTTTGTCTATGCCTTTATTTTGCTTATTGCACATCTCCCCCCAGCAAGAATGGAAGCCCATAAGGACAGGGAGATATGACCAAAACAGAAACAGAAACCAGCATGGATCCAGCATGAAGCATGATGATTTAGAATGTTTAAAATGTCAAAATCCATCACCCGCTGTGAACACATGAGCACCTTCCTGCCAGCTAAGGTCAAGGTCCTGGCGAGTCAAAGGTAAAATGGGGGTGGGACATCAGCCTCAAAGTTCAGTGCTCCCACCTCACCTTGGAGCCCAGGCTCTGGCTACAGCACCCGTCCACCCCAGAGACTGTTGCACAGAGGGGTCCCCTCCGGGGCCCAGGGTGTTTATCGACTCACCGGTGGGTTGCAGTTGTGGGCATGCAAGGGTGAAGTTCCACAGCCCTCCCCACAGGAATGGCCTGTGCTTGGTTTAATGGTCTGTGTAGGGTAAGGAAAAATGTCAGGCTTTTTTGCCCCCCGCCATCAGGATAGATGATGGATCCTTGCGGTCCTGAATGCATGCCTGATGGCGGCACCTGGAGGAGGGTGTGGGCCTACGTAGATGGGATTCACCTGGGCTAGGACTGGGCTTTTAAGGGCGGCGTCACGGGGACACCAGCAGAAGCCTAGAAGCCAAGAAGAGCAGAAGAAGCCAAGAGAGAAGCAAAGAAGGCCGGAGAACCCAGATAGAGTGGAGACTTGCTGGGGGCTGGGAGGCCTGCCAGCCTCCCGGCCCCCCTGCACCCCTGCCTGCCATATGCCTGGTGAACCCCAATAAAGGACCTGCAAAAGCCACTAAGGACTCTGATTTCCTCCTTTACCGGTCTGCTGGATCAGAAAACCTGCACTGTGGCTCATCCTGCCCTTACAGTCTGCTGTTAATTTCTTGAAATTCTCAACAATTTTACCTTCGAACTTGTGCTCCGGAAGAGAAATCCAGTGGGGAAATAGGGCGTGTAAATGAGCCAAGAAGACCCATGAAATAAAGGAGAAACTTCATACTTTTAGTGACTTTAACAGCACATTTTTCCTACCTTATTAACAAACAGTCTCATTTGTCACTGTGCCCTGGGCCCCCCAAAATTATGTTCTGGCTGTATCTGTGTAATAGCTCAAGGGCAACAAAAACTTCTAAAGGGGAGAAAATCCATCTTGTGTCCTGTTCTGTCCTCCGACGCGAAGCAGATATGATAACAAGCACCACCTGAAGCTTAGACCGAATTAAATCTTTAGTCATCTGCTGGGCCGTCCACGGATCCGCAAACAGGCCCCTCCACTAGAAACCTTTCCTTACCCCTCAGCAGGCCCTCTTGGCTCCACTTTCTCTTGGCTCCATCTGCTTCTCTTGACCCTGACCTTCACCTGCCTGCTGTCCAGTTGCAGCCGTCCAGCTGGCTGAGTCCTCTCTTCAGCTCCTGCTCCACGCCCCACGGTCTCCTCAGGACATGATCTCGCGTAAGACCCACACGGGACCCTACTGTTCCACTGTGGTCCCAGTTTCACCAGGGGCTTCCAATTCTGCTTTGATTACAAAGACACTCATTCTCAACATGTCCTCCCAAGATCCTGCTCATTTCTATCCCCTCCCTCTCAATACGTCCGCCCCATCCCTTCTGACCCCTTCACAGCGGCAACGCTCGCCTACTTGGGGTCCTTCAAATACTGTTCAGAGTCTTTGCAAACGCTGTTCCCTCTGTCCTTGCTCCCTCCCTTCACCTATTATCTCCTGCATTTCCTGATGTTCAGGAGCCATTTTCTCACGAAAGCCTCCCTGATGTGCCCACCATCACCCTGCCCCAGAATAGCTGAAGCTTCTTTCTCACTTTTTGGAACAGGGTTGCCATGTTGATGCCTTTGTGGGGTAGAAAACCAAACCCCATCTCTACTTCTAGTCTGAGGACAGGGACCACATCTGCCTTCTCAAGTACTTCCCTGTGCCTAGCCCAGCATCTGGAGCATCAGCGGGTAACCACGTCACACGGGGGGATGGAGAGGTGGCTAAGTACAAGAATATCACAAACCATAAGCCAGCTCGTCTTTCCAGGGGCGGAGGTGAATTCCTAAGGCAGAAAGATGCTCGCAAGTAAGGACACCACATTTTCAACGTTTCCCTGTTTCAGACCAGGCAATACATTCATATTTCATATTTAAAAGATAATCCATCAGAAAGATTTGTTCCTATCTGCATCCTTCTAGTCCATTCTTCACCACCGTCCAGTGCTCCACTTCAGTTAGCAGCTTATGTCCTTTGCGCTTTTTTTGCAGAGATAAGAAAATACATCGTCTTTTACCTGGATTCAGAAAGCTGCTCTTTAACGATATCACAATCAATATTTTCATTGCAGAATGGCATTTTGTGATAGGCATCCTCACAACTTATCTGTGTTATATGTCCACTCTAGCCACAATAGCCTGTATTTCATACATTTGAATTTAGAAGGTCGTATCCAAAGCTTTAACTACACTACGTGTTCTAAAAATGACATACTCTGTGCATTGCCTTTCCAGGCCAGTTCCATCCAGACCAAGAAGAAAAGCAAAAACAAAAGTATGTCCCCCGGCACGAGGTCACCTCCTGCTGCCCATGGGGCTCCAAGTACAGGACAGCAGGCGGTGTGCAGTGTGACTCTGGGCTTGCTCTCGGGAAGCCAGCACTCATGCGGCATCTGAATGCCAAGACAGGGCAGAGTGTCAAGCAAACTTTCATTCTAATCTCTCCTTCTAATGAGATCTGACACGCATCCTGCTATCTTTGGACGCTTGACTTAAGCGTGTCCACTCAGGCCCCGCATTGCCAAAGGCCCACAGAGGAACCGGAGCCATCTCTCCCAGCGGAGGCGGCCAACGCAGCGCCAGCCCACAGTGTCAACACGGGAGGCTTTATTTTTCTATGAAAATACCCTCTCTTCCAAACGAATCTTTCAGCCTGCATTAGGAAGGGGCTTTCTTCAACATCCAAGCAAACAGCAGCTCAACACATGGTTGCCAGGCACGGCCTCCACGGCCAGGTACAGAAAAGGGCCTTCACAAGCACACTTGGCTTTAGGTTTTCATGTATTACCTGATTTACTCGTTTTCTGGAGTAGAATGGGGACGAAAACTGCATACACGAGAGCCAGCTAGGAGGAAGGGAGGGAGGTGGAGGTAAAGGAATCAAAACAGAGGAGGGAAGAGCACAAGGGACTATGATGATGGTGCACGGGTGAATGGGTGGTGGGGATCTTACGAGGACCACACCTAAGAGGAGACAGCACACAGTGTACAAAAAGGAATATGATGTAAAATATATTTTAAATAATAATATTATTAAAAATAATATATTATTAAATAATAATAATAAATTTTAAAATAAATAAATAAGCCATAGAAAAAAGAACTCGCATGTCAAGGTGTGCACTCAGTGCTCTGTGAATGAATGAATGAGTGCATGAATGATGTGGCACAATTTGCGCTTGTCTACACCTAAAGTCCTACCTAATTAGTCAGGCTTTGGTAAGATAAACTAAGCAGCATCTTTTTTCATTTCTTTTTAAATGTAATATAAACAAGGACCACACTTCCTTCAAAAACAAAAAGAAAGGGAAGTCCCCAAATTCCTTAGAAGTTACCTTCATTAACAATTCGCTGCACGGGTTTCCCGGGCCCTTTGCCTGTGGGTGTTTTAAATACATGTACATATTTTTAACAAAATGGGTCACATGTTGCACGCTCTTCTGAAAGCCACATTTTAGATTACTCCATTCTAAACATTCTTCATGGCAGAATTTATAATAAATCCAACTCACCTTTTTAAACACTGAATAATGGCCCATGTTCCATGACTTATTCCACGCCATTGCTTAACCAGTTCCCTCCAGATGAAGCAGGATAAAGTTAAAAATAGAGATGCTTTTTTATTTTTAATAGATATTGTCAAATTCTTCTCTAAAATATTACACCATCATTGCACTGAAGATTATAAATTTTCTTAATACTTGTGATCTCAAGGAGAAAATGCTATGCTGTTGATTTAATTCATATAAATTCGTATAAAATTTAATTCGTGAGAGTACGCATCTCTTCTGTCTATAAGTTATTTATACTATTTCTTCTATGAATTGCTTTTTCATATCCTTTGCCCATTTTAAATTGGATTCATAGTTGCTCTCTTACCGACTTGTGGGCACTTAGGCAATTCCTATATTAACCTTTATTTAAATTATCTATAGCGAATACTTTTCCCAGCATGGTGTTCTTTTAATTGGGGTTAAATTGCTTTTAGTTATATAAAAAAGTTCTTGTTTCAATGTCATTAAATATTATTCTAAAGCATTGTGACTTCTGGACCCAATGTTATTTTTTTAAATGTCTTGTCCACTCCAAAATAATGAAAATATTTTCTGTTTTTACTAGTGCTTTAGACTTGTTCTGTTTAGATATATAGTTATTTCAAATTTACTTTTTTTTTTAAAGATTTATTTACCCATACAAGCACTGGGCACAGTCAGAAGCACGGGAAGGCGAGAGAATCCACCAGAGGCAGAGCAGGGAACAGAACAGGCAGACTGACGAAGTACACTGTGAGGGGAGAAGCGGGCGGCAGGAGAGGTCTGCGCGCCATGTGGGACCCTTGCCCAGCGGCCGGGGATCGAGCTGGCACCGCAGAGGCTGCGGGCAGCTTCGCAATCCAGCACTCAACCGCTGCGCCACCAAGGCAGGCCCTCAAATTTACTTTTGTAACTTAGGAATAGAACTTTCTTTTTTAAATATCCTAACTTTTTATATCTCATCTTTATGGTTTTTAATTTTACCAACAGCCAATTGTGTAAACATAATTTATCCAATAATTTAGCCTTTCTCCACTAATTTAAAACACTTCCTGGGCCTCCCTGGTGGCACAAGGGGTTAGGCGCCGCACTATGAGGCAGTCCGAAGCCTCTGCAGCAAGTTCCGTCCCCGGCCTGCCAGGGAGCAGCCCACGTGGTGCAGCAGGCCTCTCCTGTGGCACCCGCTGCTCCCCTCAGGAGTGGATTTCAGTCAGTCTGCCTGTTCTGTTCCCCTCTCTGTCTCTGGTGAATCCTCTCACCCCCCGCATCTCTGGCCTGTACCCCAGCTCTTGTATGCAAAAACAAGTAAATCTTTAATAAATAAATAAAACACTTCCTGTATCATGTACAATTTTCCACATTCATATGAGGCTTTAAAGCAAAGGCTAAATTTGCAAGAAGACGCAGCAATTTTGCCTCAAGATCACCACACAGAAATCCTGCCTGATGACCAGCCTGCCTAGGCTGGCCTTAGGAAGCAAAATTCAGACTTGCAACCCTCACTCTTTAGTGTCCTAACCTCTGGGTCTAATCCTGGCCCAGTTTCTCACTCTTCTAATTACTTTAAATTCTTAGTATATTTTCACATCAAGGAAAGGAAGAATCTCCCCTTTTATTCTTTTCACAAAAATTTCTTGACTCTTCCAGCACATTTATTTTGAAGATTCACTTTAGAATTGCTCTGCAAAGGTATCATATATACCTTCTGGTGAAGTAGCAGTCCCTCCTCCTTCCATCCAAAACACACAGCTCTCCCAGGTGCTGTGTGGACACTGTGTCCTGGGCTGTGCTTGCAAGGTCAGAGGCTTTAAATAGGCTATAGGCTAATAATAAATAGTGAACACTGAGCATAATGGGGGAAATAAAGGATGAGCTTCAGGAAAGTTTTTCATAAGAGGTGGTTGTGAAACTGTAACATAAATAATCACAGTGACAACAGCCCAAAAAGAAACAAAGGCGATCTTAGAGTGGATCAATTAACAGAAGTATAATGTTGTGAACATAGGAGGCAGCAGATCTCTGTAAATGAGCGGCACCTGCGCCACGGACGCTGTGATCAGAACTGGGCATCTCCCGCAGGGGTGATGGGGTGGTGACCCATGTTCTTCCCTCGCATCAGAAGGCAGAGAGGACGTTTGGTCAGGAGACAGGGAGTCGGCGCCAAGCTGAGATCGTCTCTAAATGGCACAAGAACCGCCTTGAAGGGTGAGATTTCCCACGGGCAGCGCCGAGACCAGCAGATGAAAGTTAACAGGCACATGACTTTCCAGCAAACGTGAGGGACACTCGCCAAGCCACGCTGCCCAGAGCTAGAACACTTCCACGAGGTGAGCCTCCTGGCCCTGAACTGCTCTCACCCAAGCGTCTGTCCATTTTCGGGGCTGCACAGAAAGTTAGGGGAGCGTGAGGTGCTTCTGGCTTCAAGGCAGGTGTGGTGGCCAGTGCCCCCAGGACAGAGTTGGGGGGTCTCCAATGACAGCACAGAAGCTGTGCAAGGACACTTGCTCCCTCAGACCTGACTCTCTGCTGCTACAGAGGTGAAGGATTTCCCGGGTCAGATTTTAAATGGGCGCCTTAATTGCACCATCGACTTTTCCAGCCCTCCCCCACCCCCATCCCCACCCCCCACCCCTGCTGGCAGGGCCCAAGCCCACTGGCCTGTGTGTGGCTCTGCCCCTCCCCCGCGCCAAAGTCACACCCGCGCTCCTGCTAAAAGCTGTTGCCGATCAACCTCATCATCCATAATGCAGAAAGGGAACCATTGATCGTGGATCCGATTAGTCATCATAATGCTTTTCTCTTATAGGTACTTAATCACTGCGGTTTCTCCGAGAATGGAAAGGCTCCTTTCTGTGGGAGAACCTGAATAGCCCTCTAAACAAACCCCAGCTGAGCAAAGCGCCTGGAGAAATGCAGGACAGGCGAGGGGCGTCCCCAGGCGCAGCCCACAGGGCCACCTCTCAGCTGGCTGCGCAGAGGCTGGGCTCCAGGCATGCGCTCCCCCAGAGAATGTGCCACCCAGCATGGTGGCTGGTCACCAGGCCCAAAAATGACAAATGTAGGTTTGTAGGATGGAGCGGGTTTCCCTTCCAGGGTCAGAACCCGATGGAGCCGCCCAGCTGAGGCCTGGCCCTGGGCCCAGAGCCCGCGCCCCTGGTCTCTGCGAGGGCAAAGGCCTCGTGTCCATGCAGAGGACGCCGAGGGAGCTGGCAGTGTGGCACACCAGCAACACAGATCTCCTCCGCCACAAGGGTGCCCCAGCCCGGGCTCCTGGGAATTCCTGCAGCTGGGTGATGGGGTGCGCGCCCCCAGCGTTGTGCTCTGCTGGGGACAGGAAAGACGGGGGTGAAGGGAAAATAAATCAGAAGATATGCTATGTAGATCCCATGGAGTCCCACCCAGCTGTAAGAAAAAGATGACCTGACATTCACAGCAACACGGATGGAGTTGGGGGTGAGGGTGGGGGGCAGGGGTGATGTCAAGCAAAGTAAGTCAGAAAGAAAAGGCAAAAACCGGATGATTTCCCTCATATGGAATACAGAAAAACAAAACAAAGGAACAGACAAAGCCAAAACAAGCCCCAAAATTCTGATTATAGAATTGAGGCCACCTGAGGGGGAGGGTATGGGAGGACAAAGAAGATGGGACCCAGCAGTCTCTGGTGGAGAATTGGGGGTGCTGTGGTGGCAGGTATGGCATGGGGACAGCCTCCGGGGAGATGAGAATTCAAAACCCCCAAAGCATACACAGTGTTGGAAACCAATGTTACCTCGACATAAAAATAAAAATTTTTTTAAAGGAAAGAGAAATAATGAATGAGTCCTATAAGAGGGGTGAGTGTGGGGGCCTCCCTGATGGCGCAAGGGGTTAAGCACCAACTATGAAGCGGTCCACAGCCTCTGCAGCATGAGTTTGACACCCGGCCGGCCAGGGAGCTACCCACATGGCGCAGCAGACCTCTCCTGTCTCCCTGCTGCTCCCCTCAGCAGTGTATTTCAGTCAGTCTGCCTATTCTGTTCCCTGCTCTGTCTCTGGTGACTCCTCTCACCCCCTGCACCTCTGGCCTGTACCCCAGTTCTTGTATGCATAAATAAATAAATCTTAAAAAAAAGAAAAAAAGATGGGCGACTGGGGAATAACCAGGTGACAGTCTTGCAGTCTGCCCTTAAGGAATGTTGGGGGCTGGGGGGTGAGATGTGGCATAGGCTCCTTGAGTTCTAGGGGAACAAGGGTGTGGTGGGAGACTTACCAAGGAGAGCTGGTCTTTGCACCTGCACTTGGGAGGAGTATTTCCAGCTCAGTCCACAAGGGTCACTGCACCCGGAGCAGGGATGGAAGGTCCCTGTTGGTTTTTGCCAAGTCATCATGATAACAGCCAAGCAATTGACCATCCCAGGCAGCTACAATACTAACGTGGCTTGACATTTCTGTTAACAAGTAAAAAGAAAGCAAAATGACAAGACATATCCTGGAAAATCACTTCTTCATCTCCTCGAGCAACTTCTTTGTTGAATCAGATGATGTGTTATAGAGCAACCCCGATATTAAGTGGGTTCCTGGCTGTGGGTCCTCACCCGCGCACTTACAAGGGACTTATGAATACTCCACTACAGACACACACAAAAGGTTAATAAAAGGTTTATTTACAAGAGGAAAGGAAATAAGGAAAATGTACAACTCAGGGAGAAAATAGGGAAATAAAGTCTTTCATGCGTCCTACCCGATCCGACGACCTGGAAACCCAAAGGCACTCTCCGAGCTGGCCGGACGCTGCGAGCTCGTGGAGAGCCCAAAAATGGGGTCCCCCAAAGCCCACGTGTCTGCCTTTTCTATCCACCTGGCTGCTTAACCCCACCCTCAGGTCCCAGCCACCTTCCCGTGGGTGGTGATGGGATTTGGAGTTCCCAGTGTCTTTGGCTTTGACCTGGGGTGGGGGTGGAGTCCACAAAGCCTGTATGGGATTAGCTTTAGGACATCCTGTTCCCCCTAACAGATGGTTTTCAAATACTGCAAGACTATTGACTTGATTTCTGTGGTTCTCGAAATGGAACCGCCACAGACATGACAAACCTCTAAGCTTAATCTGCTCATCATTAACAGTTCGTCTGGCATTTTGTTATGTCTACACAATCGACCAAACAATCAAGTCTTGGTTTGCAGTATTTACCAAGTCCTCTATGTAGATACTCCCCTCACAACCTTTTTCGAGGTGCGTCACTGAACACAGAGTAGGAAGAAACCTCAGCAGCTCACCAGATTCTATTATTTTCACCCCACAGATACAACTGATATAAATAACCCCAAAAGCATAGGTGATTATAAATCTCAGGAAGATAATTAGAAGGTGATGAGTTTAAAGCATGATTACCACCATCTTTAATATAATTTTTATTGTACGTTTATATGGTTTAAGTTTTAATAATAACTGTATTTAACAACTGGCTCGCGCAGTTCCTGCAGACAAGATGGCTGGTCCTACACTGGGCTGGGCTGGGCTGCTCTGGGTTGGGTTGGGCTGGGCTGGGCTGGGCTGGGCTGGCATGCCAGGGTCTGAGCACCCACACAGCACATGTTTGCACGTCCTGAAAATGGTGCGTGCTCCATGCAACCTCTGAGCGTTGTGTAGCTCTCGGGATCACACTGCAGTTGTCTTTGACACTCGCTCCGTCCTGCCGCTCTCTACTCTCAGCTCCATCACGGGACACGGCAGCTGGGACCCAGAACCCACACGTCCCAGAACCCCTTGCCAACATATCTGTTCTGAGGTTACCAATGAGAGGTATGTCATCTTCCACACATGGACCACAGGCCATACAGCCCAGAGAGCAGAACCTTCTGGGTCACCTTCAGGGAAAATTGGGGAAGGTGATGAGAGCAAGAAATGATGAAGGCTGCCTCAGGCAGCCAGGGCAAGCAGAAGAGCATGGACTTCTGTCGAGTAAGAATAGCTTCCTGTAACTTTCTGGTTTCTGGTTTCTTTTTCCTGCCCAGGGTTTCAACCCTTCCCATCCCTTCTTACAATTTTATAGGACATCATCTCCTGTATTAAACCCTTCCTGCTGGAAATGCAGAGAATGGTTTCTGAGTTTTGGATTAGAAGACAGATTTATCCATGCATGCATGTAGTCTGTTCCCACCATTTTCTTTTTTTAATATTTTTTTTCCTAATTTTTTATAGATTTATTTATGTATGCATACAAGAATTGGGATACAGGTGTGGGGGGTGAGAGGATTCATCAGAGACAGAGTGGGGAACAAGACAGGCAGATTGACTGAAATACTCTGCTAAGGGGAGCAGCGGGTGAGACAGGAGAGGTCTGCTGCACCATGTGGGTCAGCAACCTGGACAGCTGAGGATCAAACTCATGCTGCAGAGGCTGCGGATAACTTCACAGGGCTATGCTTAACCCCTTGCACCACCAGAGAGACCCCCCCACACCATTTTCTTGATGGTATAATATTCCACCCTGTGATGCAGGATGCTGCATAATTAGGCTCCATTTTAAACCCTGCCTGTCCAACCTTGAATGCTTTGAATACATCCTTTATGCCCAGAACACATTACCACGTTACCAACAAGAGGTAGTGCTCAGGTGCCCCCCATGGTTGTCATGCTTACCCAGGGGACTCGTCATTTTTTGCTCTCATCACCAACCCCAATTCTTCCTGAAAGTGATCCAGAAGATTCTGCTTTCTGGGCTGTATGGCCTGTGGTCATGTGTCGAAGATGACTTTATCATGGTAAAGGAGGCTGGTCCGCTGTGGCACAGGCCACATGAAAATTTCATGTAATAAAAATACAGCTCGTGAGCTCATCATGATCTGTTGCTACATCTGAGCTCATAGATCATGAGCAGACCCAGCCAGCACAGGCTCACTAGTTGATCAAACTCAGCAGAACTTTCCAGAGTGTCCTCCTGCCCCCACACAACCTGTGCTGAGATGGTGAGAGAGAAGTTAATTCATTACGGAGAAGTTTGTGCCCCCTTGTCTTGGGGTTGAATCCCTATTCATCCCTCAAAACCCAGCTGAGATATTTCTACTGCAGGAAGCCTTCTCAGACACAGTGGGCTCAGACAGATGCTGTCCTCACTGCCTTGTGCACAATTCTTTATACCCTGTTGGATGAGTCCTGTCTTCCTCTCAAGCAGAAATCAGACTTCCCTACCACTTACTATAAGAGCAATGGATCCCCATCCTCAGTGCCAAGCTGGATCAAACCCCCTGCTTGTTAAGCATCACCTCCCCTCTCCACCTTGCTCCTGGGGCCTGGAGACATGGGTGGCAGATACCAACAAGGAGCTCATTCAGCTTGATGGGCCTAGAGTAACAAAACCTTGACTGTGGCCTGGAAGCCTCTTGGCTCCTGCCAGCGTTCATGAAACAGTAACAGCCCAACGCACTAGCTGGTGAGTGAGTAAGGTCCTTACCCGCGCAGACCTAGGTGTCCTCATCCTCAGGGCCCAGCACAGCTCCTGAACCATCTCTGTTTGGAATCTGACCGAGGTGAACTGATGACACAAGATGGGGAACTCATCCTCCGCTGAGACGGCACAGCCCAGTGTTTCTCAACCTTGGCCCGACTGACACTCAAGGCTGGATCCTTCTTTGGGGTGGGGGGCTGTCCCAGCAGCGTGGGATGTTCTGCAACATCCCAGCATTTACCCAGTTGATGCCAACAATCCCCACTCCCCAGGTGTGACAACCGAGCTTGTCTGCAGACACTGCCTAGCGCCCCTTGAGAAGGTAACATCACGCCTACTCCCTCCCCCCCACCCACCACACACACACACAGAGCCACTGAGCCAACCTTCCCAGAGGGTGGGGGCAGGAGTGGGAAGAGCAAGCACGGGGACTAACTAAATTACAATTTAGTGTAGTCTGAGATCTTCATGCATTAGAGAGCAAGATAAAAGATGCACCACCTGCCTTATCATAGCTCACAGGAATCAAACTGTGGTGAGCACCCTAGCAGAGTTCCCATCCGGGTGCCCTCAGCTAGGGACCCCCAACATGTCGCTTTGGGGAACCTGAGAAAGAGATTATATGGGCGATGTGCCCTTTAGACTTAAACCTGGGCTCTGGGTCTCCACTGCTCTTGCTCTCAATTATTAACCTCCTGTTGCGACCCCTCAGAGAAAGCGGAGGTCCACCAGGGGCTAGAAACCACAGTCTAAAGGAAAAAATCCACCGTGTGTCAATATTGATCTCTTCAGGGCTAACAACACACAAACTTTAGATATTTCTAGCTGGCAAATAAGCACCAGAATCTGTAATAACGTGGACTTTAATTCCCACTTAAAAGTCAAAATACGAACTCATGAGTTGCTGTCTTTTTTGGCATCCGGAAAACTGCTCATCGTGCAGTCCCAAGGGGAGAAAAGGTCCAAAACCTGTTTTAACAAAACTGAATTTCAGTGGAGCAACTTCTCCATCTGGTGGTGGACAGAAGCATTGTCCCGAAAGTCCCTGGGTGCTTGGCAAGAGCGCACCTCAAACCCAGCTGAGTCAGATACCCCGTGATGCTCCAAACTGATTACTGGTTGATAGCAAGTCTGGGTAATTTGGAGAGCAGGAAAATTACTAATTACCCATGGAATTTCAAAGCTAAGTAATGCCTGAGGAAAAACACTACTTTGATTTTATTTAAAACTCCCTGAGAAGCTCACATTCCCCACATCCTTAATTTCTGGAAATAGTTAACTACACTGCAGTGTTTCACCTTGGAGACAAACAGCCCGCAAGGAGGGCGAGCAAGAACAAATGGGAGAGGTGATGCTGGATTCAGTGGGGACCCTAAAAACATAGTTCTATGAAAAATATTTGTCTATTAGTCAAAGGTTTTTAAATATGTAAGTCAGTATCTCCCAGGAATCTTGAAAAGCATCATCTAGAAAAAAAAAAAAATGACCTCTTAGCAAAATTACTTAATTTACTTAAAGAAGAAATTCATGTCTGTAGGGTAATTGATGGTATCAGGCTTCTTCTACCCTCCAGCCATTAGCATCTATGAGCAGCTCCTCCTGGGCCCAGACAGCCCTGTAGCATATGCAGACGTAAGTGGAGGCACCTGTGCGGGAGGGTTAAGGTGCTGCAAGGGCAGCATCAGCCTGAGGTGGCTACACCGGGAGGAGACAGCCAGATACTGAGAGAGAAATCTGATCTGTGCCCTGATTCAGCAGTAGAGGCCTGTGAAAATCTACCGAAGCCTCCAAAATGTATCTTTCGTCTGGGAGAGCTGAAGATGAACCCACCCGGCCTGAGATGGTTGCAAAACAATGCCCAGTACTAAAATGCCTCCAGATGACTCGTGGATAAAAGCATCTTTTTCTAATTGTCATATTTGTTTCCATACTTGTCTCGTGTCTTCATTCCTCAAAACTAAACTGACCTCCTCTGTGCAGGAACACCATAGAGAAATCTATAATGGGGCTGCCCTGGTGGTGCAAAGGGTTAAGCACAACACTGTGAAGCTATATGCAGCAGCACGAGTTCGATCCCCAGCTGGACAGGGAGCTGCCCACATGGCACAGCAGACCTCTCCTGTCTCCCCGCAGCTCCCCTAAGCAGTGTATCTCAGTCAATCTGTCTGTTCTGTTCCCCATTCTGTCTCTGGTGAATACTCTCACTCCTGCATCTCTGGCCTGTACCCAGTTCTTGTATGCACAAATCTTTTTTAAAAATCTATAATGTATTTTCATTAAGCTGACATTTTATTGAGCACCTACTATCCACCAGGCATTGGGATAGAGCAATGAATAGACTGCCCCAGGGGGCCTACAAAATTCAATTTTCACTATTCTCTATGATCTCAATAGCCCCACTTTACTTATGGGGAAACTGAGGCTCAGAGAGTTTTAGTAATTGGAAGAAGTAAAATCAGACAGATGTCTTCTCTGCAGCCCAGCTCTTTACACCTGTAGAAAACTAGAAACTTCCATCAGTGAAGCTGCCAGGGCGCGGAATAGCTGATCCTGGGGTGCAAGGCCAGGCCCTGGGGACACAGGTGCATGGCCCTGTCTCCAAGAACTAGAACAGCATCTGCCAGTTGGCACAGGAGGTGATCAGGACCAAGAGAGACCCCAACCCCCCACCAGCATTCATCAGAAGTAATATCTCCCAAAGTCCTCTTCAACAGGGAGACGGGGGGAATCATTCTTAAAAATTATAATTAAAATGATGGTACCAGTGAAATTCAACAAAAATATTAAAATCAAGAGAATCAACAGATCCTCCAATTTCCCTGCAGAGGGAAGAAAAGTTAGCTTTGGGGTGGCAGTGTTTGTGTTATTCAGAGCAATCATGGAGGTCTGTTACTGGAATTTTCAGGTGACCAAATTCAGCAACTGAAGTGGAGACCTTGCTTCCGTGCCAGGAATGCATTTTGAAAAGCTGGGCGATGCAGAACATAGACCGAGGGGCGAAGGATTACAAGACAAACAAACGTGAAGTCAGTGCGTTTCTTCAGATCACGTGCCACTTGGGCAGGTGCCCTAGTTCAGGATGCCGCTCACAAGGCCGAGTGGACTTCAGAGGACTAACCCCACTGCGGACATCACTGTCCTCCCGGCCACTTGTAGCCAACCTTCCATTTCCCACTTCTCATCTGAAAAACACCGTTTGCTTGGCAAGAGCCAGGAGACGTGAAAAACTCCTACAGCAAATGTTGATATAAAGAAAATGTCCTAAGAGACCGCTGGTATTTAACCAGGTATTATTTCTACCACCTGCGCTGAGTTTACCAAGTAGGTGGGGAGGGTCGCTGCTTGTGTGCATTCCGCTGGGGCTGCCCGGATACCACTCAACAGAGAACATAAATCCAATTGTTCATCTCGTCACTGGAGCCACAAGGTTCCCACATGAGATCATCTCGCTGACCCGCATGAATGGGCTTTGTGCAGGTGACTGTTACGTGTGTTGTGCAACCACCCCAAGCCGAACAGCTTCATTGTTGATCCGGGCAGACAAAAAGAGAATTTTGGAGCCCTCAGTGGACTTTACAGGCTTTTAATGCTGAATCAGGGGACAGACCAGCAGGCCGGGAGGCAGCAGCTGAGCCCCCAGCCGCAGAGTAATGCCGCTGTGAACGCCAGAGAGGAGCCCCTTTTACCTCTCCCTCGCCTCCCTGGTTGTCTGCATTTACTCTTGCACACGCCCGTGCTCTCTCGGCCCAGGTGTCCATTATCAGAGGCACACATGCCCCTCCCACACCTCTCAGCCCCCCCCCACCCCATGTCTGTGCAGGAAGTGGGCAAGACCACAGGTGCCAGCCCTAGAGGCCAGTGATGGGAGGGGGGAAAGCCTGATTTAACAACATTTTCCGTACAGTGTGGCTCGCCAGCTGCCCTCTGAATCCAGAGGCTGCGCACTGCGCAGTCGGAAGAGGTTTCAGGGTCCCAGAAAATATTCAAGGCTCCCTCCCCCTGACACTCATCCACTTGGGTGTTGTCACCCCTAATTGCTAGTGACAGTAAGGGGACAGCTCCTGAGATCTGCTTCCCTTTCTGCTTCCAAATTGCTGATGTCTGTGAGACGCGCCCTCACTGGCTTCCCTCTGTGGGCACGCGCGTCAGAGCCCGTTCATCCCAGGACATACTCGGCTTCCACAGGCCAAAAAGAAAAGGAAGCTGGAAAAAGAGAATAAGCCCAGAAAAGGACGCAATTATAGATGTAATACTAGGACTCAATTTTAAAGTTGCAGCTCCTGTGGGATCTTAGGGAATCTTAAAATTAGTAAACATCGTGGCATTTTGAAGGTGCCTTTTCATGAAATCAACTCTCTTCCCTTTGGGCTGCATTTTCCTCTCACAGCACCAATCACAATTGGAACGAATGTGTTCTCTGCATTACCTCTCTCGTTTGGTCCCCCTGGTTATCCTGAACTTCCCTGAGGGGAGGCACCAAGATGGATTTCTTTACATCACGATGCCCAGAATACTGGCTGGCACAGAGCAGGGACTCAAAAAGCTGCCCGTGCTCTCTCTGCAGTAGCGCGGGGACTCACTTCCTCGGTGTGCTTCCTACCTGTCTCGAGAGCCCTGACTGTGGCTCCTCATTTTGTTATTCCGTGATGGTCATGAAAGAGGTGGTGGGAGTGAGGGTCCACGAGACCTCTGTGTGTTTGTTTTTCTGTATCTTCCTATGAGTCTGTGATTATTGCAAAGTAAAGACTGAAAAGAGAACTTTGCTTGTTTCTTTCATTGAGGTATCATTAGTTTACAACTCTGCGTAGCTCTCAGCCTTACAGTGCTGCACATTGCCTGGCCTCAGCCACTGCATGCACCACACCACACCTGCCATCAAAGGCCCGGTCACCATCCACCGCCCACCAGTCAGCCCCGGCTCCCTGTGCATTAGCACACCTTCCCCTCCGGTACCCACAGTCTGTTGTCAGAGTCTAAGGATTTGTTTTGGTTTTATTTGTTCATTTGTTTTTTGTTTATTTTCTTTATATTCCACAAATAAGTGAAATCACAATGTTTTTCTCCTCTTATTTCACTGAGCATCAATCATCCCTTCCAGTTCCAAATGTTGACTAAAATGGCAAGGTTTCATCTTTTTTACGACTGCATAGCATTTCATATTTCCTTTTGTATGACTGTACATATACCACATCTCCACCCGCTCATCCGTTGCTGGGGACTTGGGTTGCTTCCCAAGCTTGGTTATAGTGAACAGTAGTGCAATGAACATAGGGCTGCAGATATCTTTTCCAATTATTGTTTAAATAAAGCTTTGATTTGTTTCCAGTCACCAAACTCTTGGATTTACTAGAGTGGGAACTTGCATTTCAATCCTCTCACATCTCAGTGTGGCTGGCTTCCTGGGTCTCACCATTGTTTTCTGGGACCTCCGCTTCCAACAATCTGACATCATGAACATCCTAATTGAAATCTAGTTCATCTCTATTTCCCTCCAGCCCTTTACAGAGCAGGTCACTCTGGGGGGTCAGACAGAGATTCCATGTTGGTGAGCCAATTATGCCCTCAAGATTGGCAACGAAACCTAGAACAAGCTATCCAGGTTCCCAGTCGATGAACAACCACTCCTAAGGATTATTTAGCCACATCCGTGGTCACCTCATATTACACAAAGAGTCAGGCCACCACCAAGCTGCCAAGAGTCTTGGAAAACTGTACAAAGTGCATTAAAATCAACAGAAATTCTTCCCATGTCACAATATTTGGATAACTTCTCACCCCTCCAAGCTCTCCTCAAAACCACCATGGCTAACATTTGACCCTCCTGGCTTGAATCACACAATGAGATTCAAACTTCTCAACGTACCACAGAGCAGATCTTAGCTTCACTGTGGACCTAGGAACATAATCTGCCCTTCAGGATGTGAGGAGAGAGTCTGCATCTGGGGGCAGAGCCGAGCAGAGAATGCAGAGTGTTATCAGAGTCTTATGTGGTTCCCCACAAATTTTAGGATCGTTTGTTCTATTTCTCTGAAATATGCCATTGGAATTTTGACAGCGATTGCATTGAATCTATAGATTGCTTTGTGGACATTTTCACAAAATTAACTCTTCTAATCCATGATCATGAAATATCTTTCCATTTATTTTTGTCTTCAATTTCCATTTATTTTTGTCTTCAAACTGATAGTTTATTTTTTTATTCTTTTTTATTTTTTTATACAAGCACTGGGTACAGTCAGAAGCACGGCAGGGTGAGAGAATTCACCCAAACTGATAGTTTATTAATATACAGAAATGTAACCAATTTTTGCATATTGATTTTGTATCCTGCAACTTTGCAACCTTACTGAGTTCATTTATTAATTCTAACAGGTTTTTTTTTTATGGAGTCGTGTGTGTGTGTGTGTGTGTATCTCATATTTTACCTTTTTCTTTCCAATTTGGAGGCCTTTATTTCTTTTACCTCACCTCATTGCTCTGGCTAGAAATTCCAAAGGTGTATTGAACAAAAGTAGCTTCGAAAACTGTATTGAACAAAAGTAGCAAGAGTAGACTTCCTTGTCTTGTTCCTAGCCTTAGAGAAAAGGTTTTCAGCTTTTTACTAGTGAGTATTATGTTATCTATGGCCTTGTCATATTTGGCCTTTATTGTATTATGACATGTTCCCTCTATATCCACTTTGTTGAGAGTTTTTAATCATTAATTCATGATGAATTGTGTCAAGTGCTTTTTCTACATCTATTGAGATGACCGTATGACCTTTAGCCTTCAGTTTGTGGTCTATCACTTGATTGATTCGCAAATGTTGAACCATCCCTGAATGTTGTGTCCCTGAAATAAATCCCACTTGATCCAGGGGTACTGTTCTTTAGTGTATGTTTTTCAGTTTGCAAATATTTTATTGAGGATTTTTGCTTTTACATTCACGGGGATATTGGCCTTTAATTTTCTTGTGGTGTCCTTGTCTGATTTTTCTATCAGAGTAGTGCTGGCTGATTTTTCTTATAAGCTAATGTACCAACAATTTTCTGTAACTGTTCTGTGCAATAATTTAGCTACCTCTATTTTCCAAGTTTACCTTTCAGGTTCATTCCAAAACATCTCTGTTTACCTTCAAGTCATAAAAGATTAAGCCCATTTTATTGTCCTTACATGATTCTAATTGTGATAAAATATACACAGTACTATTTTAGCCATTTAAGTGTAGACTTTAGTAGCATTGAGGACATTTCCATAGTTATGTATCCATTCCCAGCATTCATCTCCAGAACTTTTCCACCATCCCAACCAGACATTCTGTACCCATTAAACAGTGAACCCCCATCCCCACCCTTTTAGCCCCTGGCAATCACCATGTACTTCCTGTCTCTATGAACTAACTATTCTAGGTTCCTCCTATGAGTGGAATCAGGCAGCATTTGCTCAGTGAGACTGACTTATTTCACTTAGCATAATGCAAGGTGACCTTATGGATCCCTCAAGGTGTGGATGTGTCAGAGTTTCCTTTCTTCCTTTTTAAGCCTGGATGATACTGTGTGGTGATATTACATTTTGTTTAGTTCTTCATTTATTGACAGACACTTGGGTTGATTCTGCCTTTGGTTGTTGTGAATGATACCACTTGCTACAAACTTCCTTTGGAGCTTGGTGCCCTTCCCTATGGCTGCCCAAACTGAAATAAACAGAACTTCTCATCACACAACACACACTCTAGCTTCTGCAAACTCCAACTCACACACACACCCCCCAACAATCCCATACTCCAACTTTCACATATATCCTAAATCTCACACACTCCAATTCCCATGCACCCCAACTCTTCCACATACCCCAACCCTCACACATGCCCTATTTCTCACACACCCCAACATGCATAGACCCCAATCTCAGCAGGAATCTAAGAAAGAAAAAAAAAATCGCACTTTCTGGGCCATTTCTACCACATGGGCCCTTTTCTGTGACAAGTCACAGTTTTTGTCGTTTGAACCAGTACGTCCATTGTATCTCAAAAGACTCCCAGCTGGGCCTCCCCAGTGGTGTAGTGGTTGAGCACTGGGTTGCGAAGCTGCCCGCAGCCTCTGTGGCGCCGGTTCGATCCCCGGTTGCTCCCTGGCCACCCGAGGAGGGTCCCACATGGCGCGCAGACCTCTCCTGCCGCCCGCTGCTCCCCTCAGCAGTGTACTTCGGTCCTTCTGCCTGCTCTGCTCCCCGCTCTGGCTCTGGTGAATTCTCTCACCCTCCCGCGCTTCTGACTATACCCAGTGCATGTATAAACAAACAAACAAACAAACAAATAATAAATAAAAACATGCCTCTATTAAAATAAATAAATAAATAAAGACTCCCGGCTTCAGAGCCAACCATCTTGAACATGAAGCAGGGAGACTGGAAATCCTCCTACCCGGAATCAGGTGGGCAGGTGACCTACAAGGAACACAGAAATGGTGCCTCGCCTCTGGCGGGAGGGGTTACTCTCCATTTACTTAAAACATTAAGGCACTGAAGAAATAATTCCATACAGTAAGCATCCTACTCCCCACTTTGGGGAACCTCTTCAAGGCAGCTGAGCCCCAGGACCTGTTATTTAAGTGCACAAAGCAAAGGAAGGCGTATCAACATTGAGGTTTTGTGGTGAACCAAGACCAGGGCTCCCTAGAGTTCAGCAGCTCTAGCTCACAGGACTGCTTTATCCCAACATGGCTGTGGTTTGGTCTTCAAACAAGATGAAAGACAAGCAAATACCCTTTCCCCTGGGTTATATTTGACGGCCCTCAGCATCCAGTGTGTTTCACCAATAGCAAAAAGCCACAATCCACCCCCACATAACCACAGAGCCCCCACATAGAACAAGCTAAAAGTGGGGCAGAGGATCCCATCCAAGAACAAAATAAAATTTGACTAAAAGGTGACAGATTCAGCCTCTTTCAGCCACTGTTCTTTTTGAAGTGGGAAATGTGACTTAGGGGTCTCAGGCGGGTCATTCAACATCACCATAAAACACAAGCAGACATCACGGATGATGCCTGAACCACACCAGAAACAGAAATAATAGAATTGATTGAAAAACTAAATCTGCCCTGTCCAATTCCGTAGTCACTAGCCACGTGTCACTATTTAAATTTCACCTTTATCTCATTAGAATGAATTTATTATTTATTTATTTATTTATTTATTTATTATTTATTTTTACATCATTATTCATTTGTATGCAATGTTGGATTTCTCCCCTCAGGTGTTGTCCCCATAAAATTCCCACCACCAAGACACCAGGAACCATCACCATAGACTCTTGAGCTCATCCCTCCCATTTTGATGCCTCTCCCTCCCCCTCCCGAGGAATGTCTCCAATTTACAGTTTGCCTGCTAGTTTTTTCTTTTTTTTTTTTTGGCTGATCCCTTGTATGGTTTCCCTATATTCCTCCTATAAGTGAAACCATCTGATATTTTTCTTTTTCCTCTGACTAATTCTACTGAACATTATCCCTTCTGGTTCCATCCATAATGGTATGAATGGCGTAAGTTTATCTTTTTTGATTGCTGAGTAGTATTCCATTGTGTGTATATATACCAACCACATCTTCTTGATCCAGTCATCTGTTTTTGAGCATTTAGGTTGCTTCCATATCTTGGCTATTGTAAATAGTGCTGCAATGAACACAGGAGTGCAAGTTTCCTTTCAAGTTAGTGTTCTTGTGTCCTTTGGGTAGATTCCTAGGAGTGGAATTGCTTGGTCATATGGTAGCTCCATTCTTAGTAATTTGAGGGTCCTCCACACAGCTGTCCAGAGTGGTTAGACCAGTTTGCACTCCCACCAGCAACATAAAATTGTTCCTTTTCTCCACATCCTCGCCAGCATGTGTTGTTAATTTTATTAATGTGGGCCATTCTTACTGGTGTAAGGTGATACCTCATTGTGGTTTTGATTTGCATGAAATGAAATTTTAAATTCAACTGCCAGCCACACATTCCAGGTGTGCAGTGCCCATATGTGATCAGTGACTTCTTGCTGGAAAGCAGAGGCATAAAGCATTTCCATCATGGCAGAAAGTTCCATTGGATGGTAGGGGAGAGTAAATATTAAGAAGGGGAGAGGGAAGGAGATTTGAAGAGAAATAACAGGGTTGTCCAACTCATTAGCCTAGACATCTACTGTGTCCCTCTCTGGGAGCTTGCTGGGTGCACCCTAAATGACTGTCTTGGAGAGTGTGGGATGGACAGACCAATGTCGGTCTATGAAAGGTAGTAATAGTGCATGGCCATGGATGATTATTTTTATAATTGTTTTTCTAAAAAACTAAGAGTAGCAAGTCCTTCAACAAAAGGTCAGTTGGCAGCCTCGTATTCATTTGGAAATCTGCTCTCCTGAATGCCGGTACGAGAGCTTAGATCTTCCAGAAAGGGAACAGGAAAACAACCCGCTTCCCAGTTCAAGCATTTTTATGATATATTTATTTATTAAACCTCTTATTTTCATAAATGGTCATCACAGATTGAATAGTTTTTATGTTAGGAATTCTCGTAGCTTGAGAAATTTCTCAACTGTTACCTTAAAAGAATCAAGAATAAAAGAATAAGTTGAATCATTTTAGAGAGGAGTATCTGAAAAAGATGCAAAGATGAGAATGTAAGAGGGTAATCACATCTGTTGGGGTGCAAAGGAAATCGTATCCTGTCCCTCTGGATGCTTTTAGGCTGGTACAGGAGACAAAGATATGCAGGTGAAGCCTTCTCCATTGAAAAAAGAAAAGGAATTAAGTCTTACCTTACATACAGAAGTTTATATGTAAATATCTTTTTGAAAATAGCCTCCACCCAGCTTCAGAGATCATCCTATGAAATCAATCTTTTGTCAAAAAGACATGTGTGGGGGGGGCAGATTTTGATTCCCCCACACATCCAAGAGATAATGAGGAAAAAGATAAGTAGCTAAAGCGATCAAAATGAAAGAATTGGAAGAGCAAGGGAATAAACTAAAGATCAGTTAAGGTGCAACCGCCAGGCCTCCTAGTGCATCCTTCCACCACCTTCCCCGAAACAGCCCTGTTGGGGGGAATCATCACCCCCCCAGCGCTGAGACACCAGATCTCACCAGGCCAAATAAACCCAGGTCATTTTGACAGCCATTCAGCAGAACTGGTAATCAAATTTGGGAGCGGGGGCCCACAAGGCAGAAAAGGAGAGACCTGCACTCGCCTCTTCTGGAATTCAGGACAAACTGCACTGAAATAAGAGTCTGCACGGAGGCTCCACGGGCCTCACAGTCTCTCCCTCCTCTTCCAGGCCTCTCAGCTCCCTCACCCCACCCTCTACTTGCTTCTGCTCCAAACTGTATTCTGCAGAGTTTTAAAGCCAAATCACGAGGATTTTGGAGCTGGTACAATACCAGCCATATTGGAGGTTAGTGAACAAGAACTGAATAACTCCTTAGAGTGTAACTGGAATGGAGAGAAAAGACTTTGAAAGCGGGAAAGGTAAAAGCAGAGCTGTGCGGCTGCTACCGCTGAAGGCACATCTGGGTGCTGTTAAAACTGCACCTGCCAGGTCCTCACCCCCCAGGGATTCGGATTCTTTGGGTCTGAAGTAAGGACCAAGAATGGCGACTTCAACAAGCCCCAGTGATTCCCGGAAGGCTGCTGGCAGCAGGTTCAGAGACACTGGGAGAGTGAATGGTGGAGAGTGCACTGAAATAGGAAGATGTGTGCTGTGATATTACGAGATGTGTAAGAGAAGAAGAAACAGGTCAAAGGCAACCTCTAGATATCTACTTATCTGCTTTTGAAGATGGATGTAATCTTCGTCCCAGAAAGAATATTCTAGAAGACCAGGACAACTGGTAAGGAAGCGGGGTGGGGGGGGGAGGGGGTTCCTGCATCACTAAGTGGCAAAGTACCAAACCTAAGCTACAGCTTAAAATAATTATTAATACTTGATCTAAGGTTATAAAAGAGTAAGGAAAGAAAATAAGAGGAAAGAATGCACTAAGTCAATGTTATTGATTTACACTCTGAAAGAAATGCCAGAACTATTATTTAGATGTCAAAATAACTCCAAGAAGAGTACAAGGCTGTTTTGATCATTTGAAACCAAATACCTGCCTTCTTTGAGATGGGGCTTTCAGACACAGAGCCTCCTTAAATACCACTGCGATGCTCTGAACAGGTCAGATTTCCCTTCAAAGGTTATACCATGTTAAATTATATGCGATTTCAAAAAGAACAAGTCGTTGTCCTACTTTGAGTCCCCTCTCTTAAAAGCATGTTTTGACTAAGATTAATTTATAGCCCAAGGAGATTTGGGGAAAGGAAAGAGCCTTGAAATTGCAAGTAAAAAATAACTAAGAATTCCGGTTGCTTCTCAAATATCAAGTGACGTTGTTAGGGGCTGGGGGCAGATCTGCCAGGCTACAGGTGAATGGGTGGCTGTGGGGCGGCAGCAGATACTTCAGGGGGAAATTCTAGCTAGGGCCACAGTCCTGAAGGAGCCCTAATCGGGGGCCAATGTGGGGCCATTTTCTCAGCCTCTGCGGGCTCATCAAATGGGAGGCAGCACAGCAAGAAAAGCAGGGCAGAGCTGCTTCCACACCTCACAGGGGCTGGTGGGCTGACCCAGAACACTTGAGAAGGGATCAGCACTGACTCGGTGCATTGGACGCTGTGTCTCTAGAAACACCCTTGTGCCCCAGGGATAATGCCTTTAGCTGCTCTCATCGCTTGCTTGTCTCTTTCTACATCATGGACTTTTTATTTACTTAAGATTTTTCCATAAAAAATTCATTTGTGTTTTCCTTTTTAAAA
>NW_023604295.1:4958044-4985973 GCF_014898055.3 Talpa occidentalis
AATTTATGCATGAAAGAATAGTGTTTTTGAGATAATGCTATAATGTTCCAGTGTATGTCGGGACAGTGGCAATAAGTTAATTTATTATAATTAATATATCAATTCCTTTCATGTCAGTGCTATCACGGTAAGTATTATTATCAACATCCATATTTCACACAGAGGCCCTGAGGCACAGAGTTGTTGATTAACTTGCCTAATCACACAGCTAGCAGAGTGGGGATCTGAACTTCGACACTTTGGCTCCAGAGGGCAAACTCTTAACCATTCACCATTCACCTAACTTCTCCACTCTTGCTACAAAACTCAATCCTGAGCATGGACTTGCAAGTAGCTTTTGAAAAGTCATGGCCATGGGAGAAGGAACTCCCCAGGGATGTTCTGATAGAGTGGTCGGGGGGAATCCAGACACCTAGACTCACTTAGGACAGCATGACACCACAACCCTTTGCCGGAGGGGCTTGTGGGCTTTTTTTGGACTCCTACACTAAAAAGGTTCTCAGCTGAAGCCTGCACCTGCACCTTGAGGGTGCCTGGAGAGGCCCCCTTTTTCAGTGGCTTGCTCTCTGCCACACATCTGGAGCACACCCCACGTAGGCTGGCTCTTCCAGGGGAAAAAAATGATTTACCAAATTAGCATGGAGATAAAAATACTTCCTTTTTTCAATGGGGTGGTCTTCTTATAGAACTGAAACAAAATTAGATCCAGGAAGTGGCAGGTATTTTGGAAACTGATGCTTGATAATTGAATATTATTAGATTCAGGGTTTTTCTTTTTTTTGCCCAAATAAGCTTTGTAGAATTTTAGGAAAGACTATTTCAGATGAGTCTTTTTAGCCGTGAATCAAAGCGTAAAGAGAACATGTGCATTGGGTAACTGGGTTGTATTTTTGAAACACACTTGAGGAATGGATGGAAGGACTCATTCATGGCCACATCCTGTGAGCCGGGTTCCCTGCTGGGTGAGGTTTTTAGGGACTTGGACAAGAGCAGTGAACCAAATAGCAAAACCCTCTTCCTTTGGGGAGATGACCTTCTAGGTTCAGATGGAGAAATCGGCATGAATTCAAGCTCCATGTTGGACATGTGTCGCCCAAAATGAGGACTGTCAAAGATAAAAAGCCTCTTCTTCTCGAGAACTTTGCTTTCATACTACTGATATTTTACCAATTTAGGGGATTCCCAGCTATTTTCTTTGAAGGATATAGTGAACATCTTAGCACATTTTAGGGCCTCATCCCACCCCCCTTTATAAATCTTCTGCTACTTCTCGTGTTTCTTATTCCACAACCGAAGCCTCCCTAGGAACCCAGATTCCCTCCTCCCAGAGCAAATGGCGACCAAGTCATCATTTGTCCCACTTTCCTGCCAAGAGATGAAACAGGAATGAAAGTACTTGAGGCTCCTGGCACACCTTCTAGGGCACAACTTCCAACCAGAAACACACCAAGAAATTTATCAATTTAGGCTAAATTCAATGGTCAGCAAAAAAAGCAATGTGAGCATTTGCTTCTTTGTTTGCTGGACTCCATTACATTTCTGGGAACACTGGAAAACCGTTGGGGTGGATCCTGAGGAAGGTCTTCCCTTTTTGCACTGAGAAAGCACAATCGATCCAGTTTCTCGTTAAAACCCAGAGTTGAAAACCCAGGTTCTGCTCTTGTTCCTAATCCCCTTTGACGCACGTGTCCACGGCAAGACAGACACTCCTAAACAAACTTCTGCATAAATATCTGGAGCTACTTAGGCATTGCTTTCTTTGGACTTTTTTCCGTTTTTGCACGGTGGTAAAGCACACACATCATAAAATTCATCCTTTGAGCCATTTCAAGTGTTGCGTTCTGTGGGATTAAATCCATTTTCACTGTTGTACAACCCCGTCCACCCTCCATCTCCAGAAAATTTTCGTCTTTCCCAGTGGAAACTGTACTCATGAAATCCCCCACCCTGGTCCTCCTTCCTCGCAGCCTCTGACAACCACCAAGCAACATTCTGTCCTGTGGACCTGGTGACTGGAACCTGGTCAGTCAAGTCATCTTGGGACCGACTCACTGCACTAAACAGTGTCTGCCAGGTTCATCACGCCATGGCGCGTGTCAGTTTCTGTCCTCTACAGGGCTGGAGAACACCCCATCCTCCATGCCCAACCTGCCTCGTGTTGCCCATTTATCTGCCGGGGGCTTGGGCTGCTTTCCGCCTTCTGGCTGCTGTGACTAATGCTGCTTTGAACTTGACGACATGACTCTAAACATCCTTACTCACTCTCCTGACATAAACACATTTTTCAAAATGTGACAGACGCCACTGTAAACAAACCCTGTGGAAAAGCTGTGGCAGAAGATTCTCTTAATTTTTCCTGAATACTTTGTACCCTTTCAAGAGATTCATGCATGTGTTCAACAGACAATGCCTGCTGTGTAGCCAGCGTGACGCTAGGTCTTGGGGAGTGCAGTGTCTTGGGAGCAGTTTCTGCTGCTAAACGGGGTCTCTCAGTGAGTGTCCCAGGCTGGCGGAGCAGGCGCCAGAAGCCTGGGCTGGAGTACAGGGTAGAGAGCAGCTGTGCTGCATGGCCAGGGACGATGTCGAGGTGAGAGAACTGAAGCCGGAGCCCATCAGCGGCGCTGTCCCTGGACTAGGTCCTTAGCTAGGCACTTATTCTGTGCAGATATCTCAACTGTGTTCCTCCGATGCAGGCTTGGTGACAGAAAGCAATTTGCCCAAAGGCACACCCGAGCAAGAAGCATCTCCAGCTATGGATCTTAACGACTCTGTTACACTGGCGTTTTGAACAGGAACTGAGCTGGCAAGGTCAGGGAGAGGGGGGCTAAAGGGCATTCCAAGAAGAAACTGTGCCCTGGGCACATGGGCTGATGGGAGAAGATGGAGGAGCCTGGACAATCACAACGGTGTCCTGCCCAGGCAGTCTATGAGGTCTCGCTGCACTTGGGACTGGGGAGCAGGCCCTTGCCTCCCCGTTTGTCCTTTGACTATATGGCGCCAGGGGCATCCAGAGAGACCAAATACTAGCAAATCACTGGGTAGTTGCTGCCCAGTTTGGGAGCCTGCTGTCTGGGAGCTGCCAGTGTAAACCGAGGGAAGACATCAAAATCGTTTTCACAGGATGAACGTGGATTCACCACAGATCGAATGCTTGTTCCCAGTAGGGTGCCATCCTAGGTGATGCCCACGTGCTGACAATCTGTCTGTGCAACGTGTCCTAGACGCGGGCTCTGTGAAGGCTGTTTTACCAGTAAGTGCGCGAGTCCAGGCAGGACAAGCAATCTGCTTACGGTGCTGGCCAGGAGCTTCAGGGTCACCGTGTGAAGCAGGTGGAGACGCAGCAGGTCACAGCGACCGCTGCTGATATCCTCTCGGGGTCAGCCCTGCAGCTCCACCTCCTTGCGGTGCTGGGAGGCCCTGGAGTCGCCCTCCACGGCTGCTGCCCGCTGGCTGTTGGGACAGGTGTCTGGATGGCTCAGTGATCCCAGGAAGAAAAGGAAAGACTCTTGAGCACCCAGGGGTGCTGATTCCCTTTCATCTTGGGTAACAGGAAAGAGGAACGCTGCTCTTTAGACTGTGCTCTGGGGGCGCTGCGGAGAGGCCTGCTCGCTTGGCGGTTTCCATTTCTTTCCGGTTCACAACTGGGCTTGTGAAGAAATTAGTGCTGGGGAGCTGGGTCCGCACTCACCCTGGGTGTCAGTTACCTACATTTTTAAGTCATGGCGTCATGGAAACTTGTGGCACATTTCCAGAGAGTCAGAACTTGATTTCCATAAAATTCTAATTAGAGTTGTTACTAAAAAAATATCAAAACCAAAACCCAACTCCTACAAGTCGTCGTTAACTTTATATAAAGCCTCGCTGTCCCAGGGGATTCGCAGCGCTCCTGGGAGCGACTGGCCCACCTACCCCGTACCCGCGCCTCTTCGTGTCCCCATTTCTGCGAGCGGCAATTCTGCCACCTGTCACTCAGGGAGACATCTTGGTTATTTCTTTCGCAACAATGCAACCCTGTTGCAGAGGTAAAAAAACCCTCTTTCTCGTGGCTCGTCTCGTCCATCCCTCCGACCGCCCACGTCGCTGGGCCTGCTCTGCTGTCCCTGCAGTTTATTCGGGCTGTTCTCTGCCCTGCGGCCCCTTCCTTCCATCTTCCGTGCTGCTCAGCCATGTCGCTCTCATTCACTTCAGAGCATTTCTCTCACTTAAGAGGCCCCGTCACCTGGAGGCTCTGCCCGCTGGGGCCTCTGTCCCAACACGTCGGGTCATTTCACAAGCAGGAGAGGGGCCTTCACTCACAGGACAACCCCCATGCTGGGTCTTGTCGCTGTGATAATTCGCTTTTTTTCACGATAGCTCAGTCGTCAGCCCATCTGCAGACCTTGGTCCTTGGCCAGGCTCCCGTGAGGCGCATCTCCTCAATTCTTTTCCACAAACAATTCAGCGCCTCTGAATTCCAGCCTTCAGGGGCCCCTGCTCAGCGAGGCTCTGGGCCATGTGCTGTGGATGCTGGTGGAGTGGGCACAATTCCTACCCTAAGGCGAACAGCCCGTCTCCAAGGCACAGTGGTGGCACAGGTGGGTGGTGCCTCATTCTCTGGAGGGGTCTGGGACTCCTGGAGTTAGGATGTCAAGGTTGGTCTTGACATCATAGATGAATAAAAACTGATGAGTAGCTGTGATGGAGGCAGCAACTGAAGAGGAGACACTCTGGCTGGAACAAGTGACACGTGCACAGGAATGGTGGGGCCAGAGAGAAAGGGGTCCGGGTGGGGGGCTCCTGATTGGGTTAGCACCTCCTGGGACATGGGATGAAAGAGGACAGCAGGAGCCAGATGGAGAATTAAGAGCTTATCTTTTGTTCCTTTTCCTGGAATGTCCAGTTCTTTCCCTTCTACTTCCCTACCAAGATCCATTCAAGTGCATCAAAACCCAAACTATCTCATCCTTCTAGAATAATTCTGTGAATTGCCATAACATTGGTAGTTTGAGTTATACAGTTGGAAGCTTAGGAATTTAGGTCTTTCATCATTCCCTTATTGGATCATGTGGGTTTATTTTTTTGCTTCCTCTATGTTTTGGGTTGCTTCCTCCAAAGATATGTCGAGAAGTCCTCCCTTTCAGCATCTGTGACTGTGACCTGCTTTGGAAGTAGGGTTAGTGGAGTTAGAGTGAACTTAAGGTGAGGCCATTGGTAGAGGCTCTAATCCCATAGGACAATATCCTTATAAGAGGAGGATAGTGTCCCGGGGAGACACAGGCACACAGAATGCTACAGCATTCCCGAGGCTGAGACTGCAGTGATGCAGCCCCAAGCCAGGAGATGCCAAGGAGCCCCAGCTACCATCAGTTGGAAGAGACAAAGCAGGACTCTCTTCTACATTTTCAAAGGGAGCTTGGCCATGTGGACACCTTGATATTGAGGACTGTGAGACAACACATTTCTGTAATTCTGCATCCCATGGTTTGTGGTACTGTGTTGTCCCAGGAGAGGGATACAAACAAGTATATTCTGAGTTCCTTAGAAGCAGAAAATAGATGGAATATTTCAGTGTTATTATAGCCAGGTAAGCAAGGTATTCAAGTAACAGGGATTGATTATGTAATAGCTGCATGAATGGGTTGGGGATTTATCATCAGGAGGGTCTAGAGTTATCTGTGATCCCAAATGCCAGCTGTCATGGTGTTTCCTTGTGCATCTGATTTGGCCACAGAAAAGCTGAGCTGTGATTTAACCTATTCTCTTCCAAAAGCAAAAATCAGGGTGGACACGCACATAACTGTAACAAGTTGTGTTGACAACTTAAGTGATAATCTTTATGGCTTGAGACTTTGAGAAATTTAGATCAACTTGTTGCTTAATTGTGTTTTCTAGTTGTAAAAAAACACGTGTGCTCTTCATAATAAAAGGTATTTTTTTAAAAAAGCAGATGTTCGTGTGCCCGGTATGGAAGAACAACACACATATATTATCTTGATTGATGAAATCTGTCAGCTTCTTGATCCCTAGCAAACAAAAACTGGTTTTTGCTAAAGCTCTTTGGAGCTTCTCGGAAAGCAGAGCAGCTACTTTCCCAAGCACAAGAAGAATCAGGTCGCTGTTGATCACTCTTCACATGGAGCATTTGGCTTTGGCTATGGGGCCGACCATATACAGACGTTGCCTGCAGACCTCAGCACCTTACATGGAGAATCGAAGCAACTCAAGAGAAAAACAGAGGGAGAGCAAGAGGCAGATACGTCTGAAGAGAGCAGCCTGAGCACTGAGTTGTTTCTCTCCCTGTATCTTTTTCCCCAGATGCCGAGGCTTTCCCTCGGGGGAGGAAGCTCGCCGGGTGCTGCTAGAATGTCACTGGGGGCCGAGAGCCCTGTCGTGTGCACAACACACTACTCAGCCATGAGTGGGAAAAAACTGAGCACTCACGCATCTCCCAAAGCTTAGAGGAGCAAGGAGGAAATTAATGAAATGATCAAAGAACCAGTTTGTATGAGTCGGACCCAGGAGAAGACCACGGTCCTGCGAGGCACCGCGGAAGAACTGAATGACGACAGTCTGGTGTCAGCTTTCTTTCCCTTGCTTCTTCCCACAACGCAGACTCAAGGGCACCCCGTTCCTGGTGTGGTTTCGCTGAGCACACAGTCGAAGGGAAATCACACTCATTTTCTAATCAGTTTCTCGTGGGAGGCCTCTTACCAGAAGGCAGCTGTTTTGGGACGTGTCGGCCTGTGTCAAAGGTGGTCTCTTCCCTGGCCTTGGGGGACGGGGCGGCTCACACCTCCTTAGGTTTTTCCTCTGACTGTGCATGACCACAAAGTCGTGTCTATTTGTCCTGTCTTGCCTTTGCCATTTATTTTCGATGCTGATGGTAGTTCGTGAGAGCACCACATGGAAGCTCAACACTGGGCATTTTAGAGCGTGGTGCGGGCACGCGTGGGCTAGATTAAGCATAGTGCCTCCACAGAGCAGGTCAGGGAAGGAGGTTTTCTGAAAAAAGTTTGCTTTGGGGCCACACTGTGGGTTACATTGATGAGGCTCAAGGGTTTTCACGCATCCACAATTAACGGACCGGCGCCCCAGCTCGCTCAGCCCATGTCTCTTCCAGACCAGTGATTCTCAAATTAAATTTGAGTTTTTTAATGTCATGATGCCCATGACATGCTCCTTCCCAAACACAGTGAAGTCAGACTCCCTGGGGAGGGATTGGTCTTTCTAAAAAACCCCAGTTGATTTCATTGAATAGCCAGTTTTGAGACCCCTTGACGACTCCAGAGCCACACTGTCTATAAGAAACTCCTGGTTGCAGGTGGTAACTTAAATCTAAACATCATTGCCAGTGCCACCCTGGTGGTTCAGGGGTGAAAGTCTCAGTGCTATCGAGCTATGGCCAGACCCTACTGCATGAGTTCGATCCCCGGCCAGGGAGGTGACCCACATGGCGCAGCAGACCTCTCCTGTCTTGCCCACTGCTCCCCTCAGCAGTGTATTTCAGTAGATCTGCCTGTTCTGCTCCCCACTCTGTCTTTGGTGAATCCTCTCTCCCCTGCCCCCTTACCTCTGGCCTACACTCCAGTTCTTCTACACAAAAATAATAAAGTTTTTTTTTAAAAAATATCATTGACATAAAGTTCCACTATTGCAACAGTCAAATTTGAAGTTCTTAACAGCTATCCATGATGCATGGCCAACGTGTGAACAGGGTGCTGTCATAGAACATTCCAGCACTGAGGAAGTAGCTATGGAACAGGATGGCTCTGGAGACTAGAGCTCCAGATTTCACCTGGATGAATACCCAATGGCCACGCTGGCAGAAAGAATGTTGAATAAAATAGTTGTGAGCACTGTTCTAAATCCTCTATCTTCACACTCACAGCTGAAAGGATCAAGTTGCAACTAGAAGGCTAACTAAGCTCATTTAATTTTTTTTGAGGGAAGCTACATTTATTGGGAGAAAAAAATCCTGAGTCCAGGCCAAAGCTGTGGTGTGCTCTTTTGAGTCCATGGCTGTGGCTGGACCACGGTGGTTGTCAACCCCTATGGAAGGGACGGGACTCGCAGAATGGGGCCATGACCGTGGGGCCCCCCAGCCTTGAAAGTTCACTAGTCTAGACCTCCTTGGGATTTCACCTTTTGGACACGCCCTCCTCAAGACTCAATTCGTGGCCCCGAATCCTGGAATTTGTGAGGAAGCATTAGGCATGTCCTCTTTATCCCAAATTTGTGCCCCAGCCTGCAGCAACTTGTCACCAAAACCAGAAAAGGAAAGAAGCATATTTCCCTTCAAATTTAATAATGCAAATTATTCTTACTTGGAAAAATCAGATCTGTAAGTTAAGGCTCTCAACAAGTTGCCTGACTTCCTCGTCATTGTGTTATTTAGGGGTTTGGTTTTAAAATGCTCCTGTGGTGACTTTCCAGGATGACTCATCTTCAGCAAGACACAAAGAAGAAGCCAGTGGTTTTCTTGCAAAAAACAGAGCTTTGATTACTTGACTTCATTGAACTCATAGGAATAAATTTATTCCCAGAGATTTTTTTTTTGGGGGGGGCAAGAGGAGGGACAATAGAGAACGCACATATGTGGGGAGAATGCTCACCTCTCTAAGGTTCTCCAAGGCAGACTCCCACTGTCTGACCTTGATGGTGCATCCTGTTCAGTTTCCTGTTTACCAAGGTGCCCAAACCCACCCTCAGTGGGTATACATTTTGGTGGAACATCATGAGCACCAATGGAGAGACAGATGCTAGTTTTGATAAAATACCAAAGATGAATATTAAAAATAGCTATATCATGGGATCCAGCAATTCCACTCCTTGGTATTTACTCAAAAAATGCAACAACACTAATTGGAAGGGATATGTGCATTTCCATGTTCACTGAAGCACTATTACATAAACCAATTATGGAAACACTCTCAATGTGCAATGACAGAGGAGTGGATGGAGAAGACATAAGATATATATACAAGGAAACACGACTCAGTGTGAGAAAAAAGAGGAACTCTTGCCTTTTGCAACAATGTGGATGAAACTGGAGAGGATGATAAAATAATTGATATAAATCAGAAGGAGTAAGACAATACCAGATGATATCAGTTATATGTGGAACAGAGAGAGACCAAACAAAGAAACTGACAAAACTAAACTGAAACAAAGTCTAGAAATATGACTGCAGAATTGAGGCTACTGGGGTAGGGTGGGTGGGAGAGGTGGCAGGGCCTCAGTGGTCTAGAGGAAAGGAATAGGGTGCTTTGGTGGTGGGGGTGTGGTCACATACATCTGTGGAAGGATGGAACTGTTCCTCTAAATATTACACTATTTTGTCAACTAATGTTACCTCAATAATAAAAAATATAAAAATTTTAAGAGAAGAAAGAAATGCCATACATCACTCATCTGAGAAAAACAAGTGACGTGAATGCAAATACTGATTCTTCCAAAGGTGAAGCTAAGACACACTTTGAGGTGCCTCCGGAGGGCTCTGTTTAACCATCTTTAACAAGTGCTCTTCAGTTATCCCCTCGCCACACGCGCATGTACACACACACATGGAGACACACATACACAGACTCCTTGTAGGTGGGTTCTTTAGAGTCCACTCTGGACTGTACTACTGGGTTTTCTTTAAACTGTTGTCATGCTCATGCTGGAAAATTCTGACTTTCCAATTCTCTAAGTTCCATACATCCCATTTTAAGAATCACTGGGGAAGATCCAAAAGAACCATAAAATACAATTCTCTATTTTTTAGAATAAAGGATACCTCACGTACAGAGGTCGCTACTCAGTTCTGAGGTCCTACTCATTTCTCTCTCGATATTTAGAAAGAAAATGGCCATTTCTGCCCCTTAAATGTTTGCAGCTGGATCTCCCAGGCAGTCCGTGGTGCCTGTCTTAGTTGCTCATGAAGCAGCCTCAGAGGCAGAGCCGAGGGCTACTGGGAATTGGTAAGAGAAGCCCCATCTCTGATATACATTTGTGTTTGGGCTGGAGCTAGGTGAGTTTTGCTGTCCAGTACAAGGGTGACCTCCTTGATCTCTGAAGTTTTCTGTGTGGCTCTGGAGGCCCATGTCGTGAGTGTGTGAAAGGAATTACAAGGGGCCTGTGGGAGCTGCTCTCACACACCTGTGCTGGGAGGTGACTCACTCTTTGAAAATCCTTCCAACAATATTATTATTTTTCTAAGTGTCTGGGAGATAGTATCTTTCTTTACCAGGGATTGTTTGCATCTGAAAACAGGTTCATCAACAAGTCTTTATTTTTTTAAGCAACTAACAATAACTATTGATTATTTTGAACCTAAGTTAGATTTAGGTCCTTTGTTTCTGCCAAGATGATTGGAAAAAGGTGGACCTCCATTAAGGTTTATCTAGAGACAATTCTGGCTGATTAGTTCTGCCTAAAGGAAGGGCTGGGACCATGTGGGGTGCCACAGGAAGGGGTGCTGTGATCAATTATTGATGTCCGCAATAGGCGGTGGGGATGGGGAAGAGGTTGTTGTGTACAGGCCAGATTTTTCCAATTTTTGAACTAGAGATTTAAGTGTGAGTGGGGAGCCAATATAAAATGTGGGACAAACATGGTGTATTGTGATCTACGTTCAGAAAAGCTGCTGGGTTCAACCAGGGTTTAGAAAGACCATGCCCAAGACATAACTGTTTATCTTAGGAAATCAGTGGATGGAAATCTTGATGGTGGTTTTTAGATCTAATCACCCATTTCCTAACCTATAGGCCCCTCTGCCTTCTACACAGCTCTCAGTGGATGCATGCTGGCTCCATGCTACAAATAGCCCTGTAGGGAGCATCCAGCACTTCTGAATATCTGGTGACCAGGTCATATTACATCCAGAACTAGCTCTTGCCTGGGTGTCTGGCTTGTCTGGGCATGGGGCGCAGCACACTGCATGTACCAGTGTGATGGATGCAGTTCAAGCACCACCCCAGACCTTCTCAGTTCTGTGCTATAGGGTTCATCTTGCTTCTGGGCTGGGGGCCCTTGGCAATGGCCATTGCCATAATGCTCAGCCTCCTACTGGTGCAACCACAGACCAGAGAATTCCCATGGATGATGCCATCTGACAAGGCAGATCTGCCACACTTGTGCATCCCCCGGAGGGAACACGCAGGTGCTCTGCTTCCCTGGCGCCTGCCTGGAGATGCGGGCAATAGCCTGTAAGAAGGGCTAATACATTATTGGATGGATTTTTCATCAATGAAAGAGAGTGAACGGAGGATCCAGCAATAAGTTCCTCACCTTCATTCCAAGCTACAGCAGCTTCACTTAGCCTTTCTGAATGGCCTGGGCACCAGGAGCTCAAGTGGGTGTCTTGTAAGCTCAGGGCACATTGGTAATCCCTCTTACTCTTTCTCTTTCTGTGTCTTTTCTTTTACTTTCTCTTTTACTCTCCTGGAGATGGCCCACCCCTGGCCCCACCTAAATAACATTTTAGCACATCAAGTTTTGACTCAGGTTCTCTTTTCTAGGGAGGTGAGGTTTCTACTAGACTTTGAACTCTTGGAAGAAAGAGCTGTGTCAAATCAATTTTTCTGATGACGACACCTAGATATTTAATCCACAATGTGGGATGAAAATGTCTGTTTCCCCCGCCAAAGGGAGTTGAACCAAGGAACCAGAACCTTTCAGTTCAACTTGACTTTGACCTTCATGTCAAACCCAACCTGCCACCCAAATACTGGTCCAGCCTGATGTGTTTGCCAGATGTTGGAAAGCTTGGCTTCTGAGGTGCTCAAGAGCTGAGAAGACTCCAAGATGTGAACACATTGGCTGACTCATGCGTTGGTGATTTAAGGGCCCTGACAGCCATGCCAGAGAAGTGGAAAGGGAGGGTGGAGCCCTGTCTCTGTGGCCACTGGCCCTGCAGGTCTCCCAGGGACAGAGGAGGGTGTGATGGACTCACAGGGTCAAATCTGTCATGGACTTCAGCTGTTCTGGAAGGAAGTAAGTAGTGTGGGTGTGAGTCTGGGAAGACAGATGAAGGCAGGGTGGGGGCCAGGCTGAAGAATAGGCAGGTGACCCAGGGTCCCCAGATCTCACATGTCAGAGACTTGCAGCTCCCCACCAGGAAACAGTAGGCTTTCCCCAATCTTTCCCCTTTTCTGACTTTCTTACTCATTTTTCTCTCTTCCTTACTGCCCTTCTTTTTCACACCTTTGATTCTTTCTTCATTCTAAATTTGATGGTTCCAAATATAATCTCTTTATACTTGATGGATTCTTAAACCAATGACAGTTTTTTAAAGAGTGAAATTAATAAAGGGAATTAGAGAGGAAACCAAAATACACTTCTATAATTAAAATAATATGTTGCTCATATACTGGCTGATCCTAGTGGATGTGATCTTGAGGGACACAAAAGGAACCAAGAATTGATCCCACAGCTGTGGCCACCCCTTCTACCACAAAGATTTCCCTCTACTGAGCCCTGCTTGGCAATTTCTAAATAGAACAGAGTTGGTCTCAAACCCGGGTTTCCACCTGACTGGTACTCAAACATCACGCCACCCTGAGCCAAGCACTAGGTTTCTTAGTTTCTCTTTTTGTTCTACAGCTAAAATGGAAATTTAGAGAAAGTAAATGAGATAATCACTAAATATGACTTTGAACCTTTTCAATAGGGCTTAGTTTCAGGGATATTCACACTGGTAGTGACACGATGATACTAGTATTAACAAGAATCGACCAGCCCTTCAGTGAACCAGCTTGTGATTTTCTTCATTTTTTGGTGATTAGTTAAAGGCGAGTTTCTCAACCTTGGAATCATTGGCATTTGGGTGGACAATACCTTCTTGTGGAAGACCCTTGGGTGCTTCCTAAGTAACATCAATGTTATTTAGCTGGGGCATTGGGTGCTGGAGGAGCTGCGGCAGCACCCATGACCTTCATCTACTAGATGCCAGCCGTGTCCCCGCCCATGGGGTGATGGTCTGACATGTCTCCATGCAAATGTGCCCTGGGTGGGCATGATCACTCCCAGCTGAAACCCAATGGGTCACCACATGCCCAGTACAGTCATACCTTCCTCCCTCTATTAATGTCTGAATAAAACCTAGACAGAAAACCTGATAGGTAGCCCCAAAACAGCAAAGTGGGCTGATGAGGCCTTGTTTGTGTACAACACACAAGGCCTGCCCAGCTCCAGCCAGTGACATACAGAATCCAGAGTCTATTTCAGCCCATGCAAGGAGCGTAACACGAACAGATGCAAAGACAGGAGACCCCTCCCGAGGCCCCCTCCCGAGGCCCCCTTCTGGGTCTGCACGCCCATGTGAGTACCGACTGCTGTGAATGAGTTTACGACCCCGACTCGATTTGTCCTTACACATCAAATAAAATCTGAGCTGAAGACAGCAGTGGCCGTGTTCATTCCCCTTCTAGTCACTTGTGATAACCATTCAGGCTGCAGCCTCTGCTCCTTCACAATAGCACTCTGTCATTTCCAGAAAATGTTTTAAATTAGTATAAAACTTGGCTAAATTTAGCTTTTAGAGAAGAAAGAATAAAACATAATTAACTGTTTAAAGAAGAAAACAGAAACCACATGAAGGAATGGGGCTTGCTGGCGAGAAATCTAACAGTAGTGTTTGGTAGCTAACTCATCTCCTGTGCAACAGATGCTCGCAAATTTAAATGGAAACAGGATGGGCATCCGCGTAGAAGGCGTTGGTGATAAAAGTTGGTAACTGCACACACGAGAGTCCGGTACAGGTGCGGCAGGAAGCTCACCACCCCAATTACCCAGAGATGGGGCCGCGGGGACCCTGGGGTGGACGGAGGCAAAAACCCTCAGCGTGACAACAGCTATTTCCAGACAGAAGCTCGGCAGGGCCCGCCCCGGCCCGCAGGCTGAAGCCTGGCGCAGCGGGCTGGCTAATAATCTCCAGCCTGGTGGAAAGCAAGCACTCAGCACTCAGATCTGGGGGCGTTCGTCCCCAGTTTAGCAGGACATACACTATCTTCTGTTATTTCTCTGTAAATCTTTGCCAGTCGAGAACTCTCTCCCTACCCAGACTACAAGTTAGGGTTGTTTAGTGGAAAAGGGGTTAATTTGATTTAAAAACTGAAAATGATTCCCTGTTTGGCTTCAAAAAGAGAATTGAAAAACGGAACAGTCTACAGAGAAGAGAGAGACAAAGGGCTGCATTGTACCTCCGACCCAGGCGGCCACGGCTCCTTCCTCTGCACAGACAGAGGGCCTGGCCCGAAGCAGCAAAGATTGTGTGCAGATGGGGCCAATCTTTGTCACCCAATAAAGCCTCATTGAATCAAAGGCCAGGTGATCATTTATTCTACCGGACTGACAAATGCGACATCTCTCTTTTTAATGCGGTCGTTTCTTAATACTCAAACAATCGCAGCTATTATTATTGTTGCTGTTACTGTAATATTTTTAAAACACAGATGGACCTGCTGGAATGTCATTGTGACACTGTGGCCATCAGCCAGAACACTACAATAATCTGTTGTTGGGAGTTGCCGTGCCTTGGGTGACTCACAAATGCTCTTAGGGGGATGTATCAGAAATCACCCCAATAACTTAACGCACCAGCTAGGCTTCCCTGCCTCAGTTTACACACTTTAGTAAATATAGTCATTGAAATCAATATACTTGAGGTTAATGAATCTATTGCTGGTATGTTTATTTAGGAAATGTAATAGTATTTATACTATAATTATATGTATATTATCATGAATAAATGTATTTAAATTAATAAATGTATATAAATAATTATATTTATATTATAATGAATAAATGTATGGAAATAGTAAATATAAATATATAAAATGAAAGGTAATATATTTACTTAATAAATATATTAAATAAGTTAACTAAATTATAAAGCAATTAATAACACATTAAATTAAATAAGCATAACAAATTAAATAAGCACAAGCTCTGTGTCAGAAGACCTCATCAGAGGCCACTTTTATTTGAGGTCACCTGAAATAGAGTGGTTGACTTCCAGGCAGGGAAAACTCTAAAAAGTTGGGTCAAAAACTGTTTTGAGGCTCTGTGTGAGGTTTTGGGGTTCATCTTTTATGTCATGTCTCATTCTACAAAGTGATGTGGTTTCAGAGTGAATAAGCAAGAAGGAAAAGCCTTCTGCCCCGTGGACCATGGTGAGGATGGGGGGCCAGGGTCGGGTGGTGCAGTCACACACCTGCAAGGTGGGACCCTCTAATCACATTATGTGCACAAAAAAAAAAAAAAACACCATGTAAATAAAAAGAAAGCCTCTGTTCCCTGGGTAGCGGGGAGAGGAATCCCTGCCAGGCAGCAGTGCAACGTTTCACCTGTGTTATGGAAGTTCTTCAACACAAAATACCAGGTAAACTCCTTTTTCCAAAATTGCTTTCACTCATGGATTGAACAGGAATACAAGAGGCCTCCGATTTCCAAAGAAATGAGAAGTGAACCTCATGACCGCTTTCTTTTCTTTCTTTTTTTCCCCACCCAATTCTCTGCCAAGACGCCAAACCTTGGCATGCTGATGCTGAGGACTTTCCCTTGTGGCTGCCTGTGTTTCTGAGGTGCAGGATGTGACTTCATGGCCTCTACAGTTTACACTTGGTTAATAGGGGTAACTAATAAACCACAGATTGTGTAATATTCACAGTGAAAAGATCCAAAGTCACCAGGAAGAGACTGAGGGATTAGATCCCCAGAAGGACCATATATGTTTTATTGGCAGGTAGCCTCCAGCCAATTAGGATTCTGCGGCAACGAAAGCTGCATTTTTCTTCTTTCACTGAGAAGTAATCTATTTCAAACTAAAATGTAAGTGAATACTCTCTCAGAACCTAATATTGAACTAAACGATTCCAGTTCCTAATTTAGGACTAAATTAGTTCTCATTAGAATGAAAAACGGGAAAGCTTTTCTTTTTCCTTACGTCTGCTCTGACATCTGGCTCAGGGTCCGAGGCAGGGTAGTTTTATTTCCTACTTCCTCTCTGCTTTCTTCCTGCTTCACATTTGCTCTTTTTTCTTTTTCTTGGAACTGAATACTTTCCTATATGTGGGGATCTTTCTGACCCACCAAATGTCACAGCTGTCAAAATGCTGAATATACATTGTTCAAAAGAAGGACGCATTCAACCAACAGTGCTGGAACAACCGGACACCCACATGAAAGCAGGACTCTAAACACAGACCTTACACCCTTCACAAAATTTAACTCAAAGTAGTAGATCACAAAACTGTACAAAATGCAAAGCTTTAAAACTCTTAGAAGACAGTATAGGAAAAAACTAGTTGACGGGTGTGGCAACGACTCTATAGATATGACACCAAAGTCATGAAACATGAAAGAAATCATTAATAGGGTGGATTTCACTAAAGTGAAAACTTCTCCTCGGCAAAAGACAATGTCAAGAGAACGAGAAGACAAATCACAGATTTATCTTTTCCCAGATTTGCAGAAGATATATCTGCTAAGGGCCTCTCACCTAAAATGTACAGAGAATTCTCAAAATTCAACAATATGAAAACAACTGGATTAAAAAATGGGACACAGACCTTAACAGACACCTCACCAATAAAGACTTACAGATGGTAAATAAGCAAATGGAAAGAGGCCCCACGTCATATGTCACCGGATAAATACAAAGTAAAACAGTGAAGAGACACCTTACAACACTGCACCTTTGTAATACTACATCTATTAAAATATCCACATTCCTGAACACTGACAATACCAAGTGGTGAGGAGATTGTGGAGCAACAGGAATTTATTGCTGGTGGGAATGCAAAATGGTCCAGCCATTTTGCAAGAAATTTTGCTGGTTTCTGACCAAACTAGATACTCTTGCCGTACTATCCAACAATCATACTGCTTAGTATTTACCCAGAGGAGTTGAAAACTATAGCCACACAAAAACCCCCACACAGATGTTTCTAGCAACCTTTTTCATTATTGCCAAAACTTGGAATCAATCAAGAAGTCCATCCATGAGTGAATGATAAAGAAACTGGTACATCAGAAATGGAATACTCCTCAGCACTGAAAAATACTTCTTCAAGGTGTGAAAAGCGTTCTTGGAGGAACTTTTGATGCATATTACTAAGTTAAAGAAGACAATCTGATAAACCAACAAAACACAACAAAAATAACTCTTAGGCTCTGAGAATAAAGTGATGGTTACTAGAGGGGGGCAGGAATGGGTTGTAAAAGAGGGAGAGGGGTCAGTTTGATGATACTGAATGTTCCTAGGACTTGGGTGGTGGGTGCAGTGTGATAGATGTCCATTCATCGAGGTGTGAAGCTAGAATCTTGAAACTTAGATTGTATTGGAAACCAATAGTACTTCAATTTTTTAATAAAAGAAGCCATTCTGCCAACTGTGTGACACTGGGGAAAAGGCAAAGCTATGAAGACAATAGAAAGATCAGTGGGCTGCTGAGGGGAAAGAGGGAGGTATAGTTGGAGAAGAACGGAATTTGAGGTGGGAATACTCTGTATGATGCTGTGATGGCTGCATTTATTACACATCTGTCCAAACTCTATGCATGTACAACACCAGGAGTGAACCTTATGGACTTTGAGGGGATTATGATGTGTCAGTAGCTTCATTTGTCGTAATAAGTGTGCTCCTCTGGTGGGGATGTTAAAAATGGACATTAAGCAGCTGTGGGAACAGGGGCTATATATTAAATCTCGAAACCTTTCCCTCAATTTTATGGTGAACCTTAAATTGCTAAAAAATAAAGTCTGGATTTTCCAAAGATGATAAACTAGTTTAAAAAAGGCTGGAAATGTGACTACTAAGATCTCTCTAGCAAATGTCATGATCTTTCTTCCACACAGTGTGCTTGGCAGTGTCTTTGGTAATACTCCTTTGCTATGATTTTGCTATGATTTTCCTGAGTAGCAGGAAGGAGTGAGCAGTCAGGTAGCCTCCTGGGAATATTCTGATGGTCAGAATTCTGGTTACATCAAAGTATAATCCTTGTCCTGTGACTTATCTGGCAAAATATTAGGGCCAAAGGAAACTTAGTCTTCTCCCCTCGCAAAAATACCCTAAGAAGATGCTTTATCTCACTCAGTTTATATAAGGATGGACCCAGTTTAATTAAGACAAATGACCATACTATGCCAATATTGGATATTTTTGTAAAAAGCAAGTAAATGAGTTAGTATTAGTAAAATGTGTTTTCTATATTAGAGAATCCTATTGGATCTACTGATAGGTTATCCATAAAATTTTTTATTCCAGAGAACGAAAACAAATTTAAGAAATATGATTTCATTTTTTTGCTAGACTCTGTAGACACACTTTCTGATTCTAACAACTGTTTCTAGAGAGAATGCCAAAAATGAACAAAAGTGGACTCCTACAGAGTGGAAAAGACCACCTCTGTTGGGTGACCAGTAGCTTTTTTTGGTTTGCTTCCAACTTGTCCATCAGTGGCTTTATCTACTGCTAAAGAAGATTTTGACTCCTTCCACTGAGAGAATGTAAGGATCACATGCGAAATACAGCAAAGACCACATATGTGGCAGAAAACAGGGAAATGGCTGGCAAACCACACCTGTCACGTGAGAATGAGAAGAAACAGAACCGTCCAGTCTCAGTCTTGAACACTAACCAAACAAGAAAGTCAGCCTGAGGTCCAGCCTCCCAGGAAGATGTGGGCCATAAGCACCCATCAGCTTCTCCACAGGAGGCCTTGACCAATGTCTGCATAAATCTTTTTACCCATGGAGACTAAATGTGTCTGCAAACACCATAGCCAATGGGGGCAGAGTTAGTATTTGTGGCACTGCTAGACCCCAAACAGCTTCTGCCTGGGTGGTTTAGAAAATTCTGGAACATTTCAGACTTGGTTTCCAGGAGTGTTTTCCTTCTTGTTCTCAGACAAGACCTTTCAGATTAGCCCAAGGACTGTGTAGAATCTAACCAAATATCTCCTCTTCATATTTTTTTCTTTTTGATCTAACGGGAAATCAATAGTCACCACCCATTTTGTGATCTCCAGTAAAGAGATGGGGTGTTTCAGTGTTACAACTTTCTGGATTCTTCACAGTGTCAACAAGGGGGAAGGCAGTCAGCTTCTGTTACACAGTCAACTACTGTTTTGACTTCACATGTTCAGCGGTGGCAGTGGAGTCAGGAAGCTACACAGAACATGGCTACTGAGGACCCCATGGAATTGCAGCTACCGACGAGAGGAAGGAACATTAATGGCTCACAGGACAAATGAACACTGGCTTCCACATAAACCAAAATCCCTGGGCTGTGAGTAAAGGGATGTGTGCAGTGTACCAGTATAAAGATTCATTAGTGTCCCAGTTAAATGTGTCTTATGTTAGTCATCAAAATCTAGAGTTTCCAGAATTTAGCCAAGTTCTAAACACATAATAAATAATAAGTGGCACATAAAAGAAATAATTACTGTCTTGATTTTTAAAATTAGTCCTTTTATAGCACAAAGCCCATGTTCCTAAATATATATATGTGCAGGAAAATATATGTATACGTACACTTGCTGTATACATACACTCATATACTCTGTAGGCGTACTCATGCATGTATACACACTCTCCACACCCACTCATATACCTATTCTAACCCAGGGATAAATTTAGAAGAACAGTTTGTGTACATTTTGTCTCTACATTCTGGAAGAAAGTTGAGGGAGGAAATGGGATCGGCAATATTTAGTTTTGTTGTGGGGCAAGATGCTGTGAGCTCTTCCAAATTTCTCACCATTAAGCAAACCACTTGGTCTTGAACTTGCCTCCAATCTAACGATGCGAGGTGAGATTTTACCTGTAATCTTCATAAAGAAGCAGAGGAAATTTCTGCTCCTCTAAAGAGTGATAATCAGTTGGCATCTCTTTCATTGGGCTTGGAAATTTTGATTTTTGCTTCTGGCTCCCCCACAATGTCTTTGTGCTCTTCAACTTGAAATCAAATAAATTCAAGTCTAGCTGGGCTTCTTGAAGAACCAAGGACCCAACACTGTTCAAACAGCAGTCCAGAGAACTGAAAATGCCTGCTCCTGTCACGCCACAGAAGGATAGCTGCAGCTACCATCGCACGAAGATGCCAGGAATGTGGATGAGTCCTTTTCCAGGCCCGTGTTCTAAAGGTCTGAGCTGAGTTATTCTGTTCCTTTCATCCAGCTTCTACCATCTGATCAGCGAGCACCCAAAGTACCTGCAGACTCGTCTTCATCCAGACTCGTGGCAACTTCTATGTTCATCCTATTGTCCTGCAGTCAGTCTGCCTCCTCAGCCTCTGTGCCCCCGGGAGTCCAGACAAGAGTGACAGATTGCTGAGGGATGGGCTCTCATGCATCCGGGGAGGCCAGTCTGCTCGTGTGGACACTGGTGTGGTCAATGTGGCAAGAGGGAAAGATCACTGAGGTGGGAGTTGAGACCCACTTGCTCCTCCCGGGCTCTCCCACTCAGTAAGGTCCTCTGTGGGAGTCAGTTTCCACATCTTTAAATGAAGCCACCCAATGCTATGCAGGAACTGGACCTGTGAACATCTACACTACACTACAAGTGTAGTGCTGTGCAGTACATTTTTTGATATCCCCATTTGCTTTAGAATAAGAAAAATAACTGTGTTGAATCCCGCTGGCACTCTTTGAGGGTGAAAGCTGACACAGACCATGGAGGGTTCCTGTGGCCAGGGGATGAGCTGGTGGCTTCCTGTGCATTCTAACTGCATTCTAAGATGAATCCGAGTCCCTTCCCTTCCATCCTGGAATTCCAGCAACTCCTCAGACTTCTCCCAAATATTTCAGAGGAGCAGCTTTTTATTTTTCCGTATGGGTTGAGATGGGTGCCCATTTCAACACATCCTGGCCGTGCTACACCGAACTGTCTGAATCGAAGACACAAAGACATACTCAAACGAGGTCCAGAGAAACATGTTTTGCTCTGTGATTCTTAACATAATCTACCAATCACTCTTTCCAGCTCGTGTCTTTTCATGTACGGCACGTTGAGACACTTACTAAAGAACTCTCTTAAATGTCAGCCCATACACTCTGCAGAAGACGCTTTATCGCTGTTCACCCACACTCTTTTTGAAGGTCAGTCATTTTACTGAAGCCAGATATCTGAAAGATGAATGTATGGAAGCTAATTTCTAAATGGTAAGGCGGGCTAATAATAGTTTTATTGATTGATGTGTAGCTATAGATGATGACTGTTTTTTCTTTCTTTCTGCCTTTTTTTTTTTTTTTTGAAGTTTGGAGGATTATTTAATGAGAGACATATGCAGCAAGTTAAAGCTTGCAGGCTTACTTCATCTTGGTCATGCAGAAAATTCCTTAAGCCAGGCTTTTTCTTTCGGAGGGCACGCCGAACCTTGCCAAACATGGCCTAATTCCTCAAGGAAATGAGAAACAATGAAGAAAAAGGACCTTCAAATTTTATGAGTCCCCTGCCCTCTATTCCTGCAGCCCCATCCAGGATTGAATTAGTGAGATTCCAGTACTGCAGATGTCATGGCAGCAGCCGGTCAGAAGTCGTTCCCGAGAAACCCACCTCTGCTGGACCCGTGCTCTCAGGAAGAACGTGGAACTAGGGCCTAGAGTTGGTTTAACTGTTAGGTGAGGTGATCCTCCGGGGGTTATTTATATTGTTGTTTTCAATGATTTGTAAGGTTATCTCTCTGGACTTGTGCTAAGGCACTCGAGTCAAGATGCCACGCCTGGCACTGAGGCGGTGGAGTCTGTCAGCCTGGACGCAGATGCTGTCGGCAGGTATTCTTGCTGGCAGCGTGCAGGTTTCCTAGTCACTCAACAATCACTTACCAGTTGCCTCAAGGAGCACTTGGCTCCCTTCACTCTGCTCCAAAGTTCAGGTAAGTGTCCATTATTGCTCTAAGAGCTCCTCCTGATTGTGCTTAATTGATATCTCCATTAGTCGGATGAATACACATGGCATTAAATGCCGGGACTGGCCACAAATTGAATACAAGGCATCCCGGGCATCCACATGGGAGGGTGAGCGGGGATTTGATGGCAGAGCAGCAAGGACAATTAACAGGGTTAATGGACCCTTTTCCGTGGTGAGATGACACCAGACGCCCCTCTCTTGCATGTGCGAGGGCTCGCTTGTGTCTGCACTTGTCTGGATAGCAACTCACACTGGCTTCAGGCCCCCAATGCCCCCGGGGGTTCTGTTCACTCGTGGTACAACTTTGTGTTACTGAAATGGAATAGCGAGGCAGCAAGTGGGCTGAAGCCTTGGGTCAGGTGGGAGGAGTGTACTTTTCCTCCTTCGGTGATCAGATGCCATGTCAATGTGAACCCTGAAGTTCTGCAGAGCTATCCTGACCACCCCTGCACTGGGTGCAGCATCCTGGGAAACCTGGCCAGCCTTTAACCCACTTTCTGTCTGCCTGTGTTGGCACGTCGGGTATCTCCAAGCAACCGGGATGTATGGGGAGCCAGAATGGGAAAGGTTGCAATCATTCATGTTATCAAGATTAGCCTCTGTATTAATTAGTCTTTTTCCTGGTCCATATTTAGGTCTTCTAAATTCCTGCTATGAGTGAGACCATCTGGTATTTTTCTTTTTCTTTCTGACTTATTTCGCTGAGCATGATCCCTTCTAGCTCCATCCATGTTGCTGCAAACTACTATGGACCAGAGACACACTGCTGGGGGTGGGTGGGTGAGGAGGGGCAGGGAGAGGAAGGATTAGGGTCAAAATAAGGGGGGGTGCAATTATATGGGGAATATAACCCAGATGAAAATGCATACATTGTGCAAAAATGAAAAGTGATGTAAGAATTATATAAAATAAAAATATATATATATAAAAAGATTAGCCTCTATAGAAACAACTGCAAATGTTAAGTAGAAATAGACTCATTTCAATCTGACTCTACTGCTGGTCTTGGTTTTATGACCCTGTCTTTCACTCTGTGTGGAGATATACAAAGAACTGCCCAGGAGCCAAAAACACAAAAGGATCTGTTCTGAAGAACATTCTCCCCTTGACATCTTTGCCGTTTTTGCCAGAGGACCCCCATCAAGGCTCCAGAGAGAAGCACACAATGGATTGGCCCCAATTCAGCACACAGTCCCTCTGACATGGTTGCTTAAAGCCTAAGGAATGTCGTTAGTGTCTTCTTGGTAAAGTGTTTCGCAAGAATCACCAGTTTTCCAGTTGTTACACCACGAAAGATAGGGGGGCAGAGAATGAAACCCTATCCTAGTTAAGACAAAACATGTTTATGGAAAGCAAGCGTGGTTATGGGGAGAGAACATGGACCCAGGCCGCATGTAGCTCAATGATGAGAGCACATCATCTTCCGTCGTTACTTAGGTTGGTGTTTTCCTACCCCTCAGAGCAGATTCAGACGTTTAGAAGAGTTTACCTTTCAGCTTGTTCTAATGTACGCAAGTAAACATGACATGGATTTTCCTGCACATTGACAACTAGATCTGATAAAACTGGGGAGAGAATATTTCTAACCTCCCCAAACCATTTCATTCAAATGGCATTGAGTCAAATATTGTCACTTGACAGGGCTGGGGTGTGAATGTTATGGGGTATTTGAGGAAGCAGAACATTGTTTATATAACATCCTTTCTCTTTCCCTCATTTTTTTTCTTTCTTAAAAAAAATAAAGTAGGAAGAAGAAAGGAGATTTAGGAAAGCATCTCATGTGCTTCTTACAGTCCCCTATATTTTCCTTGTCCCTTGAGATCATCAACTTCATTGAACAAAGAGTTTTCTTGAATTACATGGGAATCAGGGTAAAATTGTGTAGACTCAGATCATGTAACATCCTTTTCTTCCACAGCTCTTCTGAGAGTGAGGCAGGAAGAGTAAACTTCTGGACTGGTACTATTTGGGTACACAAGTATGCCAGCGCGTGAGATAGGTGTGTACATATGCTCTTGCTTCAGTTGCGTGACCTAAGAGGAGTTGCTCCCTGTAGCACCAATGGCACTTGGCAAACTTTACCCATGCAGTTCAAGGAAATGACGTGGAGGGAGAAGAGGCATTCCCATCGCCTCTGGGGTCAGAAGGGGCACGTTGTCCAGGGAGTGTTAGAACTGGAGAGTGGGCACAGCGTTTTTGTGACCGGGGATAATCGAACCATCATTTACGCTGTGGCCATCGTCAGAAGGCTTACTTTATTTTTGAAATGTCACTGACTAAGTGAATATTTTAAGAATATATTCTCTGTATAATGTCATTAATCACCCTAATAACTATCTATTGGCAATGTAATAGGTAGCTTCAATGTCAGCACTTCCACTCTCAATGAATCTTTCAACACTGGTGTCTGTGTGACTTCACTCACCCAGGGTACTTAAAGAAGCAAAACAACTGAGCACACTGAATAAAACAAAAACAAACTTTGAGACTATCAGACCAAATCAGTGGATACCAGAAGGGAAGTGGGAAGGGTTAGTTGGATAAAGGGGTCAATTGTCTGGTGAAGGCTGGCATTGGACTTTCCGTGATGAACTCAATGTAGTTGATAGATATTGATCTATAATGATGCACACCTGACACTTTCATATAATGTTATCATCCAATGTTACATCAATCAAAAATTACAAAAAGAAAACCAATGACTTCCAACTTATTTGGGAACTACTGTGATATCAGCGCATGACTTCCAGAGCATGGCAATGGCAAGGATGCATTATATATGTGTGTGATCTTTTGTTTCCAATGTTAACTTTCTGAGTTACCTTTTTGATGCCTAAGATTAATAATGAGCGCAGTTAAGTCATTTTATGAAGGACAGACATGCCAAGACTAGTATTATCAAGACAAGTAATTTGCCAAGAAGCTTTGCTTGCGTCTCTGTTATGTGTCAGCCATACAGCAGAGAACAGTGACTCATAACGTGCTTATTCATGGACATTAGTTATCATTTTGCATAGTTTATCATTTTGGGTCAAGCACAACCTCACAGTGGTGTAAGATGCAGCCAAAACCACTGTAGTTTTTCTGTTTTCAAGAATCAAACAACCTACATTCTCACAGAAGTTGGCAGTCTCTGTCTCTGTCCATACAAACATGTCTAAGCTTGTCTAATAAGTTTGGAGCCCATCTTTTCTCTACCTGTCTGCTTTGGGGGTGCATTTTTCCTGTCTCTCCTTCTCTGGCCCCACCAGAGTGCCCCTACCTTCCACCTCCACATTCTCACCATCCCCAACCTACTTTTAACTCCCACAGTTTTCTTGAAACTGCTTTCTGAAATGTCATCAGTGTCAACAGTTGCTGATTCAATTCTTCCCTTCTAGACTTCTCTGCAACATCCTCTTAATGTCCTCTACCCTTGTCATAGCCTTGACACTGACTTTTCTTCACCTCTTGGACAGCTCCTCCTATCTTTGCTCCTACCGCTGGTGGAAATATTCTTTCAGGCTTTCTTTTCTGTCTGTGTACACAGTTGTGTGCAGAACTTAGGTATTTCCCTGACTCCAGCTATCGAATGTGACCATCAACATTCTTCTTCCAGTACTCCCTGACTTCTCCTTAGACTCTGGTCCTTCAATTCACTTTGTTGCTGGTCTCTGCACCTCATGTTGAGCTTTGGAACTCAACACATCCCAAAGATGTGTCAATGAGTCAATGTGTAGACTCATTGACTCCTTTCCCGCAAAGGCCCTCCCTTCCAGATGTTCCGGTTTTGGAGATGGCACCCTGTTTTCCATGTGTAGTCATGGATGTGGTTTCTCTCAGTGGGCTGCCCCATTTTGCCAATTCTACCCTCACCACCCATAGTGTGTTCCCCTCTGGCTTTGTCCTGTGATTATCTCCTTTCAGTACCCCATGAATTTCTTCTAGGAACTGGTCTCCTTAATTTCTCCCTTCCCCCTCCCCAATATCTTTCATGTCTCACACATCCTCTAGGTTAATCTAGCCAAAGAAATGATATCACTGTGACATTTCTCTCTTCAAAAATGATTTATTGTGTTCTAACCCCAAGCTCATACTTCAGCCTTGTTTGTCCTCAAACACATAACCATGTCCTTCAAGCCTGATGGACTTGGTGATGGATACAAGTCATACATGACAGTCCCCTCTCTAACCCTCTGTCTGTGGTCTTCCAGTTGCTAGAAACCCTTCCATCATGCGTCTCTACCCTTGTCATCCTTCCGGGCCCAGATCTGATGTCACATTCTCCATAAATCCTTCTTTTTATGAAGACAATCCAAAAATTGGAATAAAACTTTGTACTTTTCCATAACTTGGCCTGACTCAAGTGCTACAGGTGCAAATGGTGTAAGGGGTTTCATATCAAATAGCAACATGGTTGACAATTCAGCATAGGAAGTGGGTGCTGAGGGCTGACATTTATTTATCAAAGGGCCCAGCTTGGCACACCTGGCACAAGAGCCTCTCTGGCCAGGGTCACCTGGTTCCATGCAGAGTAGCAGCCATAAAGGAGCTTGGGCTGTGACATTCCTGCTGTCCCAGCCTCTCCCATGCACCTCAGAGGGAGTGGTGCATTCCACAGGACTCTAGAACCAGGGCATCACATGTCTCCTGAGCTCCAGAGGAGAGGGAAGAGCTTCTACCTCAGACTCCCCCACATGGGTGGCACTTCCTCTTTCAGCCAGTAATCAGCTCCTTCTTGCTCTCCAAGCTGATCCTCCTCTCGAGACCAGCTCAGATACCGCTCTTCCATGGCCTTCCTATAACCCACGCTTGTCCCCTCTTCCAACCACACATGGAGGTAGATTCGTGACTCAGTGGGCCCGATTACTACATTCCCTTATTTTACAGGTGCCATCTCACCCAATAGACGAAAAGATTTTTGAGTGTAGGGACAAAGATTTTTCCATTATGAGAGCTCCTTCCACAGTCTTCTGCTCAGCACTTGGGATTAATACATGTCAGCTGAATAAATATTGAAGGACAAAGTTTTAGATTCTTTGGGCTACCATCACTCTCAGATATGTTGACACTTGTCTCATATAAACTGGTATCTGTTTGCCAACCTACTGCTCAGATTGATGACTTTTTATAGGTTTTCTAGATCGGACATCGTTTAGAGTAAAGACACACCCCACGGGCATGCTCTCATGTGAGTGACCGAATAATCTCACTTTCTTATTTATATGATTGCAAATGAATATGCTGAGACTTTATTTTCCAAAGGGGGACTCCTCATTAACAGACAATCCAGGTCTATTTCTGTCGGTTTTTTCCAGATACATTCACATATCTGGAAGTAGGACAGGAATCCAGAGCTATTTTCCTGGACTATGAAAATAGTGTGACTACTTTTCACAGAGGCCCTGTATGTTGTGGTACATCATATATAACTATTCATTTTTCTCCACAGGAGTCTTTATTTTTCTCTCTGCCTCGCCCCAGGAGCCTGTCCGCCTCCTGCAAGTGTCTCATAGCTGTGCGGTCCATAAAGCCACTCTCTGGGGCAGCCGTTCTAGAACATTTCCCTGGGGTCTTTCCAAAAGTTCTCAAGAGAATGGACACTTTGCTCAGGTTTGGAAAGTGACTGTCCCGCTGTGGGTGTGTGAGAGGGAGCTCCGCAGACCTTGATTCCTGGGCTCGGGACAGCCCTGATGTCAAAGGCCCCGGCTCCACAGCTGTCAGATGTCCTCATGGGAGTTTTTCTTCTCCCCCACATTAGCCTCATGATCTCCACCCCCACCCAGAGGTGAACTAAAAAGAAAGCCTTTCTCATTTCACTTTTAACTGAAGGTGTAGAACTAGAGTGGTGAATCATAGAAAACTTAAATAAGGGACCAGGAAAATGAATAACTATAAGAAAGTGAAAATCAAAATCAACAAACAACTATGAACCAGAGACACTCTATGGGGTGGGGGGGCGGGGAGGGGAGGGATTGCAAAATAAGGGGATTGGCAATTGTATGGGGAATATAAAAATAATTTTTAAAAAAATAATAAAATGACTATATGCAACAGGAAAAAAAAAAAAAGAAGCA
>NW_023604295.1:4986073-5014689 GCF_014898055.3 Talpa occidentalis
AAATGCATAGAACTTAAAATTTACCATCTTAACCATTGAAATGGTACTTAAAATGCCTCATACAATTAACTTTTATCATAGGACATGGGAGTTCTAAGAGGTACCCCAAGGATCCCCTGTGTTTTGGATATGCCCCCCTGTGCCCTGACTCTGCAGTAGCCATCTGACTATCCACTGCAGCAGACAGGATCCCCCTCCTGTTCCTGTTGGTTCACTGGCAAGTGGAGTCCAAAGAAGCCAGGTACTAGATTCAGCATCCAGGTGAACAGAACAATTGACCTCCATACTAGCAAAATCCAAAATGATGGGTCAGGAAGTAAAAATATGACTGGCAAATCATGAATAATAAGAGAATCCACTCCCTTTCCCAGGCCTGATCCTCATCACCCAGATCTGGGTTATGGGAGAAATACCACCATTGGCTGGTTTAGATCATATATGGCATCCTGGGTTCCCATAAATGTTGCCCCCAAGTTAGCATTACAATTGGGTCTTCAAAAATCATTCCATGGGGTGGCTGCTTTAGGATGATAGTTAGACCAGGGCATTCCTCAAGGGGCGAAGGAAGCACAGAGGTTGGTCATTTAATAGTTATGTGTAGATTCTACAGACATTTATTGAGTACAAACTTTGTGCTGGAAATTTTGTTAGGATCCAGGTACATAATAACAAGAAGATGGATAATTCTCTGTCCTCAGGGAATCTCAGAGGAAAGATTTACTCTAAGACATTGCAATTATTTGGTAACACCCTCACATTTTTTTTTGCCTTGGCCTGTAGAGCATGTACAGCTAATTCATATTTATTTAAGTCTTACTCTTCTAAAGCTAAATCAATTTCATCTAAAAGGAAAGATTATATCACAGATTGGATTTGCTACTTATGCTTTTCAAACTCATTAAAATAAATGCATAATTATTAAAATGAAAAATGGCTAAATGCAAAATACCAAGTATTACATGTCCTGCAATCTGGGAAAAACTGCTTTTAGTATGCTAAACATTGTACAAGAGACATTTAATTTATAAAGAACAAAAATTGTAATGGACATTTAAAAGGAAATGTTAATACTGTCTGTTTTTATGTGAAAGGCTATGTAGAAAAGTGATGTTAGCCCTTTTATCATTCTAACATCTGTGATAGTCAAAATCACGGTCCCCCAAGATGGGAACATCTGAATCCCTGGAACCTATGAATATATTCAATCATGTGATAAAGGAGAATTAAGGTTGCAGATGGACTCAAATTGCTAATCAGCTGGCCAGAAGATAGAGATTAAACAGGATGATCCAGATGGACCCGGTGAAATCCAAAGACCCTTCAAAGGAGAAGAGGGAAGCAGAAGAGAATATGATTTGACATGGAAAGACTCTACTGCTATTGCAGACTGTAGAGATGGAGGAAGGCCCAGAAGCCAAGGAAAGCATGAGGCCTCCTAGAAGCTGGAAAGGCAAGGAAAAGGGCTTTCCTCTAGAGCTTCCAGAAGGAACACAGTCCTGCCTACACCTTGGTTACAGCCAAAGACCCATGTTTGATTTCTAGCTAAAGAACCATAAGCAAATCAATTTGTGTTGTTCTAAGTTATTAAGTTTGTGACAACTTGTTACAGCAGCCATGGGGAATGAACACATCCACACAGATCCACTGCCTCATAGGTACTGGGTAAAATTACACCAAATGGAACAGGGTCTCCCCTGTTCCAGGAACTCGTAGACCTATGGCTTATAATCATATTAGCATGTAGTTAGAAGACAATCACAACTTCAAGTGCATTTTGAATGAGAGCATGATTTTATCCAGAGCATTAGGAATGGGTAGAAGTTTACTAGGCCTGAGTATGGGTGAAGGGAGGTCTTTGAAGATGGTAGGAGCTGCTTGAGCAAAGACACGGATGTTCGTGCCGTGATTGGAGAAGTAAATGACCATCTGGCAGAAGTCGGCATGCTCAGGGAGAGTGAGCAACTGTGAATCCAGGGCTGGGAGCAAACTGGGATGGGCCTGGTGTGGCACCCCAAGGGGTCCTGAGGCCCCAGGAAGCCATGTGTATCTCCCTTGATGTGCCATTAAAGGAGACTTGGGCTTACCTTCTTCACACCATGCACTGGAATCTCAGGTTTCAGGATCTTTGCAATAACTGCAGATGTTTTGGGAGAAAGCCAGACCTTGTGCCCTTGAGTTCTTGGGCTGGAGGTCCAGGGCTGCCCACCAGGAATGCCATTTAAAGGAAGCCCGTGGCCTGAGCAGGAAGCTCCCTCCCACAGGAGCTGATGAGCTGCATGGGTTCCACCCTACACTTCACACTCCGTGTGTTTGCAATGTGGCCACAGAGATGCACACGGGCTCCGGGCCTGTGCAAGGGCTTCACTCTGGAGGTATTGCTTCCTCCTTTTCCTGTGCATTTCAGAGAAAGCTTATTTTGCTTTCTTAAAGTTATGGTGTGGAATAAAAGGACAGTAATGAGTTCCAGATGCTTTTATTTTTCTCCTTCTATAATTGGAAACAAAAATATAGCCTGGCTTTTAAATTGAAAGTGCCAGAGAGGAATGATGCTTTTAGCTCTGGGGTTTTAGCCGTGATTTAGAGCTCAGCGTGAGGCCGTGGTCCTCATCACCACACACCAACTCACACAGCTCCCTGCAGACCAGCTTCAAGCTTTATCTCAGAGCCTGAATGAGGTTCAGTGGTGAGTCCTATTTTAAGAAACTCTAATACATGAAACCCAAACGTGCAAAGCAGACAGATGTGGGTGGAGTGAGCAGCCCCATATTCAAAGCATGATTGTTGTGCAGAGGCCAAAGCGCGGGCCTCTTTTCATTGGCGTTCCCCTGCTGCGTCTAAAAGTTTCCCCACACGTCATTAATTTCTGAGGAAGGGGACAAAGAAACTTCCCGCTGAAGTGATCCAAGTGTGAAGTGCCAAATGAAGATCAATGAAAATATCCAGAGACCTGACTCTGGAAGTCTAAGTGATCTTAAGAAGGAAACCTGTTTGTCTCCCCCAAACAGATGTAGGACACCCAACTTTTGAGGGGACTTGAGAGCCATCGTGTGAAGACCTGACTTGCAGACATACCTGGAATGGGACTGGCCTCCTGGTCAGTCAAAGAGGCTGCTCTAAACCTGCAGGAGGAAACACCTATTCAGACTCCACTCAAAGCTCTAAGTCCTTTTTGGAATCCTCCAGTCTTCCCTTTGGCCAATCGCTGTTACAAATGGGTGGGTGGAGAGAGCAGGATTCTGATTCAGAGCGTGGGAAAGCAGTTGGCTTCCACTTACAAGACACCATAATAGCAGATTATGTTCTCTCCAGGGAGATAATCTTTAACATAAAGCAGAACCCAGTCTCCTCCATGGAGCAGCAGGCCAGGAAGGCCAGAGAAAGCTAACTGGCCACTCCATCCTTGATTTGCATAGCACCCTGATACAGATGGGGATTCTGGACCCAGAATTGAAATGTAAGACCCGCCTCTTTCCTCTTGTTCATTGCAAAACAAATAGTTTAAGTTCTCTGCTGATAACAACACTCTCAGGTCAGTGTTGATGAGGCACAGGGAGCCTCTTTTTGATCCTCTCACCTTCTGTTCTGCCAGTGCCTTTTCTCTTTTCCTCCTGCAGCCTGGCAGGAGATTAGCCCTCAACATGCTAAGCGGGCCTGCTCCAGGGACCTGTGGGGCGAGCTGCCTTCCAGGGCTCTGTCTCTGCGTCCACATTGTTTCCTTTCTCCAGGCCCTGGGGTGGATCAGCCAACTTCAGGGCCCTCACACCTGCCTGCCCTGTCTAGTTGTAAGTTGCCAGTGATGCCAGTGATGTGGGTCTAATGAGATTCCTCAGTAGTTTTTTTTTTTTTTTTTAACCCTTTAAAACTCTTGCTGAAGCTGGCTCCACCCTGGACCTATTAAGGCCGCATCTTTGGGTCGAACGAGCTGCTTCTTGAATCTGTTCATTGTGATTCGGACACATCATGGGGCTGAGGGGCACCCTAGGTGGGGCAGGGTTTGAGGGTGATTGGGAGAGTAGACACCTTTTCAGGGATCCCTCTACCCTGCTGTGGGTACTGAAGTCATTGCTTCTTGTTGGGTCTGAGAAAATAGCAGGGGAGGCAGAAGCAACAGGTGTGCTGCTCATCCCGGTAGGATTTCTGCCCTGTCTCACTCTTTCTGCCCTGTCTGGTGGCCTAGGTAAGCTTGGGTTCATCACCTTCTCCTTAAATCCTAGAGCCTCTTCTGTCTGTACTCCTATCAGATCTGGAGGCTTAAGGGGACCTCCCAGGAAGTCTTTCCCAGACACCGTGGGACTCTGGCCAAGTCCTACTGGCACAGAGTTTAAAGTATGGAGGCAAAGTGGAGAATCATTTAGAGCTACCCTCTTCTCTCAATGCAGAAGAGCCCATCCCCAGTACGTGGGGTGTTCTCAGTTCATCTTCCAGATGGTTGCATTTGCCTAGTCTCCCCACCATTCCATTTTGTTGGTGTTTCCATTGGTCTACAAGGCCCATCCTTCCAGGGGAGATTGGAGAGGTGGGTATAGACACAGACTCTGTGCTGTTGTGATCTGGGGGTGGGATCCTTTGGGTCTACCCTTAGCAAAGTGTCCTGACACAGACACGAGCCTGCTCCTACTCCGTGGGTAAGCTTTCAAGTCAAGTTCCCCTTAGAAGGAGGCAGAATGTGTGATTTTTGTAAAAGAAAAAAAAATCGTGACAGTCTTGCTGGTCCTGTTGGAATGCCACTTAAGTAAACAATGATTAAGGATGCGCTCCCACACCAACTACCCGGATGTTCCCTGAAACGTGGATTTCACTGTGAAAATTTGGCAACAGCCTAAATGGTCAACATCTGAGGATTAGGTAAAGGAATCGTGTCACCGCTCAAGCTCATGCTGCCCATCCCTATTCTGCATCAAGGAAGCCTGTTCATTGTATTTTAGATGTCAAGGGCAGTGCAACATGGACATTATGATCTCAGTTTAATCTGGAAAAGTACACATCAAAGTGTTAATAAGAACTACCTCTGGGTGGAAATTAAATGTGGTTTTTTTTCCTCTTTCTTTGCTTGTCTGTATTTAACAACAACAACAACAATAACAATTATGCATATAGTATTTGGTTAATGGGTACAGGCCTCCTGCTGGTGTTGAGGGAGGGCAGGCATCTGAAGTGAGGCAGAAACGAGGGTGACTGTGGGCCCCCTGGAATCTCTAAAAGTATAAAAGTCTTGTCCCCATATGCAGCTCACCCCATCTCCACTTTCCAGTCTCACGGACATCGACTGGCATTACTTGCTTCACTTAGCAAGAAGCTGTCATGTTTTTTTCATTAATCAGAAGAGAAAACAGATGCTACCAGGCTCCACTGTGGCTCCACTGTTTCTGAGGTTCCCCAAAACAGTTGTCAATCACCAACAAAGACATCCACCAGCCACCCACCCCACCCCCTGCCCCTCCCCAGGCCGCTGAACTGAGAAATGGACACTTTACTATTGGGGTGGATCAGGGAGGTGCCTCCTGAGTTTGGAACAATGGAGATAAGAGATGTGTCCTGCAGATGGAGTCACTCTCGGAAGCGAGTGGGTCTGACAATACCACGGCCCCCAAGATGAGGCTGGATGTGGCTGTCATTGGCTGCTTGGAACACCCGCGCTCCTCCCTGGCTGTCCTGCCCCGGGAGACTTCCAGGCTCACGGAGCTCCCTGCATCTGTGTGTTAAGTCTGTCTCACATCAGGTGGTGCTCCTCCTGCCCCACCCCCTAAGTGGGGATGGCTAGAGCTCTCTGGTCAAACACAACCATCATCCCGATGCCTCCCTGGGGGAGGAACACGGAGGAGAGAGACCAGAGGGTTATTCTCAAGCCAGGGTCAGCAGACGACTCCCCATGGACAGATTCTGGCGCCCTGCCTATTTTTGTGAATGAGTGTTACTGGAACATGGCCACGCTCGCTCACGTGTTGTCTAAAGCTGCCGTCACGCTCCTGCAGCATTGTGGACAGGGCCCTGAGAACCAAATACTGCTGACCCAGCTCCAAAGGACAGCTCTCCGGGGGGACTGGAGGGCGGGGTGTGTGTCTCCTGGAGCGCTTCGGGCTGCTCTGGGATGTACCCTCCCGGCCTGCCCGCCCCCACTCAGTCCTTGGATTTTATCAGGCTCACTCCTAGCCTCCTCTCGCTTTCATCCTATAGTCTCAGAAGCTCTTCTCCTAGCTGTCCAACTCACACGTGACCAGATGATTAGCCTGGGGTGACCAGATGATTTTTAAATCTAAATCAGGGCATTTGTGAGAAGAACACATTCTGGACAAGACTCGGAGACACTGATTATAAATTGGGTGGTCCCAGAGCACCAAGGAGTGTGGGCACGTTAAACGAAAACATTCATTATTTCCTTTCCCCACATTTGGGCCCTTCTCAAGCTTTCTCAAAGTCTCTAGTATCATTGCCCTGCCTGAGGGATCCATGAGCAACCAGGGCCTCTCCTTCACACCACGTCTCCCTCACCAGCCACCTCCAACCCATCAGCAATTCCCACCTGTCTTTGGAGTCCTCACCTTCCCCTGTCTCAGCTGCTACCCTCTGAGGCCAAACCACCATCTCCTACCTGGGCTTCTCAAGAGCCGCCTCAGTGGCCTCATCCCTCTGGCGTCGGCCCTCCGGCTGCTCTCACGGCTGCCAGACTGATCCAGCGGGACTTCAATCTAATGGGCAAAAACGCTGCAGTAAGTAAAGTTCTACCCTTCGGACTCGAATGGCCCCACCCTGCACCCTCCTTCCTTTCTGTAGGTAATTCTTGACCCCTCCCTACACCTCCCCATTTCCAGGTCTCCCTCTAACTGGAAGCTCCTTCCCCTGATGCATTTCAGGTTTCTGTATATTTATTTTTTTTACATTGATTTACCTAATTTTTTTCTTTATTGAGGTAGCAGAGGTTTACAATACTGTAAACCAGATTTCAGGGAAATAGGTTCACACGTCCTGAGAAGTGTGTCACCACCCCACCCCACCACCAAAGCCCCCAGTCTCCACACGAGGCCACTGTCATCACCTGTCACGGCCTCAGCACTTCATAGCACCTGCTCGAGCTACAACTGCCTCCCCATGGCTGGCTGCCTACTGACCCCCTCCCCTGCTGCAGCTTCCTGGACACTGTTCAGCACTCCTTGCTCACCCCTGTACTCCAGTACCCAGCTCGCCATCAGCGCTTGGTACAGACTCAATAAATATTGTTGAGAGAATGAAAATAGGAAAGTAAGCCTCCCAGGATCAGAGCTGGGGGTTTTAGTTGATCAGGAGGGGGGCTGTGCTAGCTCTCTGTGACTGCTGTAACACATAACCATGAATTTGGTTGCTTAAAACAATAGGAATTTCTCATAGTTCTGGAGGCCAGAAGTCTACAGTCAACATGTCAGCAGAGCCACATTCCATGGGGGACTGCCGGGGAGTGTTTCCCAGCTTCTGGGGACTGTGGCTTGTGGCCACATCACTCCAATCTCTGCCTCCAACATATTATCTCTGCTCTCCTGATCAAATCCCCCTCCTCATATATGTGGTTTTAGGGGGTTTGTGATGCCTTTCCAACCCGTTCATATAATCCAGGATAATCTCCTCATCTCTAGACCCTCCATTGAATTAGATCTGCAAAAACCCCTTTCCCTGGTAAGGTCACATCAACAGATTCCAGGGCTTAGGAAGTGGACACATCTCCCGGAGGAGACGGGGTGCATTTCAGCCAACCACGGGGATATAAGACTACATTTGATGCAACAGGCGAGCAGATCTGTCCTGGGAAATTCAGGAGAATTTCTGAAAGTCAGAAGACAGATTTCTGTGACTTGACAGAAACATCCCTCTGATGTTCCCCACTGGGGTCAAAACAGACACCATCACTGTCCCCTTCCTCACTTTTGACTTTTCTGGCCACAAACAAAGGTCACTCCCATGGGCAGAGGAGTCAGGTGAGAGCTGGTTCTTCCCCGGCTGTGAGGATCCTGCCTACAAATCCATGGAAGGGAGCTGGACCTGAGGAATGCGCGAAATTAGGCAAAAAGTCACCTCTGTTAGCATCAGTTCCCCGATTATAAACCACGTTATCTCTTCCCAAGGGGCTCACTGGGATGCATTTCCTCATTTTTCATGTGTCTTGGGACAATAGGGTTAATATAAAACATTGTTCTGTTTATCAAGCCAGTTCCTTGCTGGACTGAATTTCACTCTTTTTTTTTAATTTAATTTTATTTTTGCATAGAAGAACTGGGGTGTAAGCCAGAGGTTCGTGTGTGTGTGTGTGTGTGTGTGTGTGTGTGTGTGTGAGAGAGAGAGAGAGAGAGAGAGAGAGAGAGAGAGAGAGAGAGAGAGAGAATTCTGTAAAGACAGAGTGGGGAGCAGAACAGGGGGATCCACTGAAATACACTGCTGAGGGGAGCAGCGGGGAGACAGGAGAGGTCTGCTGCGCCATGTGGGTCAGCTCCCTGGCCAGGGATTGAAATCAGGCCTCAGCAGTGATAGCACTGAGACTGAACCTCTAGGCCACCAGGGAGGCCCCCTGAATCTTACTCTTTTTTTTTTTTAATTAAGATTTTATTTATTTATTTATACAAGCACTGGGTATAGTCAGAAGCACGGGAGGGTGAGAGAATTCACCAGAACCAGAGCGGGGAGCAGAACAGGCAGACTGACGAAGTACACTGCTGAGGGGAGCAGCGGGCGCGGCAGTAGAGGTCTGTCGTGCCATGTGGGGCCCTCACAGGCGGCCGGGGATCAAACCTGCACTGCAACACTGCAGAGGCTGCGGGCAGCTTGGCAGCCCAGCGCTCAACCACTGCGCCACCAGGGGAGGCCCCTGAATCTTACTCTTAAGGTGACTTCATGCAGCTCTGAGCCCTCCAGTTGCCTTTAAAAATAACCCAATCTGCCCACAGACTCATGGGCACCAGGCCCCTGTGCCTCAGCTCTCGATGGTGTCCTTCAGCCCTTCCTGCCCCGGACACCGTTATCTCTGGGAAACTGCTTGGAGGTGTGACCCCTCCAGGGCTGTAGGACATCTTTTAAAAATATATAGTTTCCTGGGGAAAAAATGGCCAGAAAGAAAGGCTACTGTATTTGTAGAAGGCTGGGTTCTCTCATTCTTAGGTAATGAGTCTAATCAGATTTCTATAAACCCCAGCCGTCCTTCTGTGGCCTGACTTCAGCCTAGCACATTGTGCTTCTAAGCCGCCTTCTGAGATGGCACCGCCTGCTGGTTGTGCTATTTCTGGGGGAGAATTGGGGTGAGGTTCCATTTTTGGCAAAGGGTAAAAATAAAGAGTTTTCTTCTGAGTGGGCCCCTCTCCGATCCAGCCTGGCCGCTCGTGTGTGCTGGGCACACGTGCGCAACATATGTCAGCCTTGCCTGGACGAGGGGGTATGAATCACTCGCCTGGCTCTGCCCTGGGGAGTTTTAAATCCTGCTGCTCCTCCGACATGTAAAGCAGCGTTTGATTTTCTGGAAGGGAGGTTATGGATATTTTCACAGTAGAAGATGAACAGCGAGCACAGTCGGTGCCCATTGTGAGGACTGAGGAAAGACAAACTAAAAGGAGATCAGCAATGACTTCCCCTTCACGGGGTGCTTCCAGTCCCCTTTCTTGTGCGTCAAGGGATGGTGGCAGTCTTGTGAGAGGGCAAGGTCACTTCTTCAATCAACAAACAGTTGCAAGCCCCTGGTGTGCACCGGGCAAATGACATGCTGGTGGACCAGGTGTGTGTTTGCTTTGAATGAAGTGAGTCACTCCCAGCTTCCATGATCACAGACCCAGCAGCAAACTGGTTCACGATAACCAAGTTCAAGCTCAGTCATGGTGTTTCAGTCATTGTGTGCACTGAGGTCCCTCCTTCCTACACCTTCGCAAGGGAAGAGGGCTGCCTCCTTTGGGTTACACTTGGGGACACAAAGACTTTGGGGGGGAACTTAGACTGAATTGAATCTCCTCCAGAACTCTCCAAGTTGGGGCCCAAAGGTCCCCCACCCCGAGTCATCCTAGGCTTGTTTGTAATCTGTTGAGTCCCAGTGGCGCCTGAAGGGGCCACGGCCCCCACCTGTGTGTGATGGGGGTTGTGAGGGTGCGCTGGAGGGACAGGCTGGGAGGGGGACAGAGCATAAGTGGTTTGGTTAAGGCAGTGGCTGCTGGTGCTCCGTTCCCCCAAATTTGAAATTAGGAAATTTTGGGGTGGTGCCAGCAGAGAGAAGTGAGATGCCATCAAGCCCCTGCCCAGACAGTGCCCAAGGGAGGGCAGATGCTGGCGGGGGCAGAGTGAGGGTGTCTCATGTAAGGAGAGTGTGGGGAATCCCGACTGATGGGGACTGATGGAGACATAGTAATGACCCCAAATGATGGAGAGGTGGGAGCAGTTGAGATAGAGCAATTTAAAAAATCAATTAAAAAGCAACCATCTACGAAGACATAGATAAACACACACATGCAAGGACAGACAAAACTTGGCTGGGCTTGGGGCCTCCCCAAAATGAAAATGAGCAGCAGGTCTGATAACATGCCTCTGAAAAGTGGTAAAAATAGAGGCACTGAACTTAGGTGGGTGTGCGATACTGTTGAGCTCCATGCCCGTGGAGCTCCAGGTTTGGGGGAGCTGCCCCGCGGTCTCTCACTCCAGGGGGTGCCTCTCTCCTCCCTGCAGCCGGTGGTGCCCGGTGCTCCCTGGCCTGGCCCTGCTGCTCTGTGTTGCCAGCTTCCTGAGGCTGGACAAGAGGTTTGTGGCCATCCCCTCTTTACTACCAATTGCCTTGTAGGCTTAACCTGTAACGTGGACTCTCCCCCAATACGTCCACAGTGTGGTTAGATGCATTTGGCTTGAGTCACAGTGAAACCTTTCTGCTAGCGTGGAAGTTCACACACCTGAAGTGTAGAGATCTTTACGGATAATGAACCTGGTATAAAAATGGGCCAGGGTTGGAGAAGGTGGGAGAGGCCGGGAAGAAATGCAGTGGGGGAGCGGAGGAGGAGGAGAGGTCTTCTGGCATTTTCTCCTCTCCCCCCAGGTTCCTGAGAAGGGGAGATGCGTGCAGACTGGGATTGGACTCACTGAGGAAATGTGTGCTCCGTGCGGCTATTTGGAGGAAGGGAGGAGCCTTGTGGGGATCCGACTCTGCCACCCACAGGGACCTCACGGGCACTGGGGAATCTGAAGGCAGGTGGGGGGAGAGTCTGAGGGGGGACGGTGGAGGAAATACCAGCTGTCAACACCAGCCTCTGCTGCTGGGCTAAAGGAACCCTTTTACTCACAGACAACTTTTAACACAATCCTGACATTCTCACCAGCGCCCGTTCTTATCCAGTGTGGGCTCCCCACTGACCTTCACTAGAATTTCAAATTCACTAAAAATAATAGTTTTTGAAAAAGAATATATGAGCTAAATGTTCTTTTTGGGGATGCCCAGATGAAAAGTGGGGGCCAGGGCGCCCTTCCAAGAACCCCGTCTTGCCAAGAACCCTTTCATGGGACCTCAGCTCTGTGGTCACTTTGTGGTTTTCAGCTCCATCCCTCAGGGTCACATGGAACTTTCTGGAACTTAGGATGCAGACTGAAAAAAACCTCAGATGTTCCTCCAAGCTCAGGCCTAGAAGCATCCGGGGCCAGTTGCCCTGTGCTTTCTGGTCAGGTCTTTGCTGAGTCAATTAAGGGTCAAGGTGCCTTCCCAATGGCCCCGTGCAGAGGGATAGCCCCTCTGACCAGACCACCCAACCCCCGGCTTTTCCTAGAACCTATAGAAGTTGCCTCAAGGAAGGGCTGGGGTGATGGGGAAGTCCCCTCCCTGCCTGCTGGTGGGGGCAACCCTAAGTGGGGTTTCTGGATAAGCCCTTTGCTCTATTCTGGGGCATCAGGGGAGTTGGTGCTGCTTTTTACTAGTCCGCCCCACTGGGAATTTAGGGGTACAAAGGACCTCTCAGTGAAAAGCTGCCTGTATTAAAACAGAGCTTCCCCCAAATGCCCACTTTCATTTAAGACAGGAAGCAGTAAGTTCTTTTTACTGAAAGAAAATTAAATAGAAAAAAAAAAATCCAAAAACAATGTAAGTGCCAGGCAAACACCATCTTTTCTGCACTTGTGTTATTATTAAAGGCCCAGCTCCCAACGACTATTCTTAGCTGTTTTTATACAAATGCCCACTGTTGGTTTCAAGTTAATTTTGCATCACTGAGAAGGTCTGAGTGTCTTGGTCTGCCTCTCCATAGCAGCTACTCTCCTCTTTCTGGAACAATCTGGAATAATCTTTCTCTGAAAACAAATCCTTCCCTGCAGGAACAAAGTATATTCAAGAAAAGAGCCCAGATTTGGGAGTCAGAGAGATCCGAAGGTGGACCTTGGTTCAGCTTTGTGTCCTTCAGCAAGTGGTCTTATCTCTCTGAGGCTCAGCTTCTTACTTCTATAACCATAGAACCAAATCCCATGGACTACTGGCTGTGTGACCTTGGTCTAGTTACTTAACCTCTCTGGACCTTGATTTTATTTTATCTACGAAAAAGTATAAACACTGTTGTTAATATTTAACTGGGTCATATTAATTCTCCCATCAGTGGCTCTTCCCCTAGACAGCTCAACACCTGGGAGGACACAGGTGGTCCTTCTCCTGGATAGGAAGGCCCTGTGGAGACACATAGCCGGAAATCCCATGGAGTCAGTGTTCATCCTACAACCTACATTCCCTTCTCCCGGGAGCAAGTCCAAATGTCTGAATGGACCCAGCTATAAGCTCCCTGGGGCCACATTCTTTTGGCCTCACTTTTATTACACCTGCCTTTGCACAGGTGTACAAGGCTGATGAGCACAGACTCTGGTCTGCCTGCCTGGGTCCTAAACCTGGCTCTTCTGTCACTTGCTTAGGGTGTGATTTGGGCCAATCACTTACTTCTCTGAAAAATGGGCATTTTACAGAGGAATAACTGGCCCCGTGGGATGAATTGCGTTACTACGTCTGCCCTGGTAGAACAGTGTTGGCACCTAGTAAACCCTGCACTCACATCTGTCGTTTGTGTTACTCCTCAGACTCTGTGCCAATACTAACAGGTCCTTCTTCTTGATCTTCTTGATCCTAAACTTTCATTATACTGTGTTATTTTCCTGTCTACTGCTTTCATCTTCCCTTCTAGCATTACCTCAAGCCCTGTCTTCCTGCCTCCCATATATTAGTCACTGTGTTGGGTGCAGGGGACCAAACGCATCAGTCAGCTGTGGTCTTTGTCCCCTGAAGCCAGTCCATTAAACACTGTACAAATCCCACCAAGAAACTACAATAAGGGGTGATAAATGATTTGGTACAGGCAGTAGATGCTGTCGAGTCCATAGCGGAAAGAACCGCCATAACATTCTTCAGTGCTGGAAAATGCTGTTACAACAAATTATGCTGGAATAACTAGGCCATCACCTGGGGCTGACAAATATTTGGTTGCACTTCACTTGGATTTTGACTGTAACTGGGTTTGACTTGTATTTAGTGGCTCCATTTCCTCAGGGTTGAAAAAGAGGTCACATCTTTGGGGAATGGGACCTGACAGCGAGTAGCATTCCTTCCCTGTGAACTGCTTACAGGAAGGAAGACTGTCACGTGGCATTGGGTAAACTCCTTTTTTGTAGCTTGGTTGACTGGCCAAGTTGTTACAGTAACAGCGCTTTAAAAAATGTAATCTATATATTTCTATTAAGGAAATACACAGACCTCATTTAAAAAGTCAAGCAGTATTAAAAGGATTTTATTGAAAACAGCAGTCCCCTGACCCACTCTACCCCCTGTATTTAATTTCTCCTCCCCTGAGGCAAGCACTTCCAAGTTATTTAAGATGTTTCTTGCAGTGTTTTCCTCCATGCTTCTAAATAACATGTGTGCATTGTTATTTCTTGATTCTCTACTTTGGATGTTTTATCCCCCATCTTGCCCCCAATAATCAATCTCTCTCTCTCTCATGCGCATGCACACACACACACACACACACACACACACACACACACACACACTCCTATGCCTCCCCCATCCCCACTACCAGCCTTCTGATAATATAATAATGTTCGGTCAAGTCAATATTCAGGGTTCACTTTTTTTTAAAAAAAAGATTTATTTATTTATGCATACAAGAGCCGGGGCACAGGCCAGAGATGCAGAGGGTGAGAGGATTCACCAGAGACAGACTGGGGAACAGAACAGGCAGGCTGACCGAAGTACAATGCTGAGGGGAGCAGCGGGCGAGTCAGGAGAGGTCTCCTGCACCAGGTCTTGCTCCCTGGCCCGCTGGGGATCGAACCAACTCGTGCTGCAGAGGCTGCAGATTGCTTCATAGTGTGGTGCTTAACCACTTGCGCCACCAGGGAGGCCCAGGGTTCATGTTATTTTGACTATATGCATATCAATTACAAGTGAACCACAAAATCTTGCACAAAGATTTTGTTTTCCAAGAGTTAATTGCCTCAATTTTTCATTTGCTTACTTGCCCGTGGACTTATCATAAATTCATTGCTTCTACCAGAGCTTAACTTTCTTAATTATCAGCACCTCAAGCTCCCATTTTCATCTTAGTTACATCTCTCCCAGACAATTTCTGGACTGGCCTCCAGAAACACTCCAGACTGAAATCTGGTCACTTCCCCTTATACCCACACCCTGGGGCTTCCCTGGAACTCTTCCCCATGTTGGATCCTTAACTTCCTTGACTTCACATCATTTGCTTTTAAAATTTTACTTCTTTTTTTTGGTGTAACATCTTAATAAATGGGGCCCCTGAATGTTTGAAAATAACTTTATTCTGCCTCCATACTTAATTACTAGATGGGTAATGATTAATTTTATGTTGAGTTAAGGAAGACCTAGATATCTTGTAAAAACACTTCTGGCAGTCTCCGGAAGAGATTTGCATTTGAATCAGTAGATTGGGTGAGGAAGACAAGCCTACATCCTTACAGGCAGGCATCATCCAATCTGTTGAGAGCCCAAATACAGCAAAAAGGTAAAGGAAAAGGGAATTCTCTCTCTTGCTTCTTGAGCTAGAATACCTGTCTTCTCCTGCTCAGACATCAGAGCTTGGGCCTTCAAACTCTGGAGATACACCCGTGACCCCTCTGTTCTCAGATCTTTGAACTAGGACTTAATTAAATCACCTGTTGCTTTCCTCATGCCCCAGTTTACAGACAACAGATTGTAGGACTTCTTGGCCTCCATAACTGTAAGTCAGTTCCTATAATAAATTTCATTTTATTCCAGAGGAAGCTGACTAATACAACTGGGCATAAAATTTTAGGTTCCATACAGTTTTCTCTTACAGTTTAAAAAACAGTGTTCCATTGTTCTCTAGATTCCGTTGTTTCTATTGGGAAATATAATACTATTTTAATTCTGAATCTTTTCTAGATGGCCTATTGTTTTTCACTTCCTGGCGTTTTTAGGATATTTTCCTGTGCCAGTTCTTTTAAAGTCTTATGATGGTCTGCCTTGATGTGGGTCTGTTTTTCATTCTTTGTGCAGGCAGGAAACTCAAGCTAGATGCTTGAACTCACTTTCAATATGGGGACTAATACCTCCAGTCTTGAAATTTTCCTATTTTAAATTCCTTCTAACATCGTTTCCTCTATTATTTCTTTACTCTCTTTTTAGACTAACTCCTACTATTCAATGTAGAAATGCTCTGACGAGCCAAAGATTCCGATTGTTTTCCCTTTTCTTTCTTGTATTACATTCTTTGTCTTCTCCCTGGGTGACCTTTTTAACTGTATCTTTTAAGTCTTCGATTTTTTTTCTTTTCTATTAAATATTTGACATTTCTTTTCTCATACTCTGAGCTTCCAAAAGCTCTTTCTCATTCTGTATATTTCACAAATATTCCCCTTTTTCTGCATTTGCCCTTTGCTTAAAATATGCAATGATTTCTCATTTTTCTGAGAACTTATAAAAGTTTGATTTTTAAAGTTTTCTTCCATGTCCTCTGAGTTTTTCTTGTCTGTTGCATTTTCCTGTCTGTCATTCTTGCTAGAAGGTTTCCCTCAGATATTAGGTGACCTGTAATTGTCTAATTTTAGCCAAAAGTGAAGCACAGGTTTCCTTTTGGGGATAGGGACTGTGTTGGCTGGAACCAGCTAGAGGTGGTAGTTATACAATATTGTGATTGTACGAACTGCCACTGAATCGTACACTTTAAAATGGTTAATTTTATGTTACGTGAATTTCACCACAATTTAAAAAATTGGGAAACATAGAGAGAACCACAAAGCAGCTTGTGGACCAAGATCTCAGTTGTATGTGGTTCTGTGTGTCTAGGGCCTGTTCCCATTGACTGGTGGGCCTGGTCTTAGAGTGGGTAGGAACTGGGCAGTCTCACCAGGGATTTCCAAGTGTCATTCTCTGTTTTCTTTCCCATCCACAGTTCAGTTTCCCCAGCAAGGAGCGCTCTACTCTCCCACCTGGGTTGCTACAAGCCTGGACCCCAATGTCTGAGAGCTCAAGGAGTAAAGAGCAAGTCAACTTTCATATAATTTTCCTTGTCTCAGTGTGGCCTCTCACCCCACTGGACTATACTGGCATCTCTGAGGTCAAAGGCTCCCGGGTTCAAATGCTCCAGAGAGTAAACCCTGAAGCAGTTTTCTGCCAGGTAGGGAGGGGTTGTCTCTGTTGCATCAACTGAGACAAGGGACTCTTCTTTGCGCTGACCCTGATGTCAGCCCCATCCACATCCCTGCTGTCCTGGGTCCCTGGGCCTCCAAATCTGAGACTTTTCCAAATTTCTGCACCCTTCTTAGTCCTCAGTCCCCTACAACTAACTCCCGGATTCAGGTTTCTTCCCTCTGCTGATCAGGTAGTGCATTTTCTTCTTCAACACAAAGATGCTGTCTTCTTGGCTGATGATGTTCCTCTAGGGGTTTGCTCCCTAAACGCCTGTCCCCAAAGTGTGGTGAGCTGACCCCAGAAGAGGGGTGGAGGATCTTAGGATTAGTCTTCACTTTGGCACTGCTGGCTGTTCGTACTAGAGTATTTGACAGGCCTGCTCTGCTTTCTAATTTTGTAAATATTTCCTGATCTGCAATATGGCAGGTTGAAGGCAGCTGCCCTTTTGAGTCCTCCACACCAGTACTTGGACAAAGGCCTTTCAAAGATCAGGTGTCAGCCCCTTTGGGAGTCGAGAATTACTGGGAGCCCCTTTGAAACCTCAAGCGGTCATTCAATCCTGCCCACACCTTGGGAGCAACATTTTCAGCTAAAGGTATAAAGCACATGAAAAGGAAGAGAACACTTGAAACGCAAGATAATCCCCAGGGCATAGAACAGGTGACTAGGGCTTAGCTTGGTGGCTGAAATGGATATAGTTTAAATTTTCATGCATAAGGGCTGGCTAATAGTTCAGCCTTACATTCCTCTATTTAGTGACCCTTCTTCCTTAGATCAGATTCTGGCTCTGCTGGCCTCACACTCATGTTCTAAAGTGCAGTTGAAACTGGAGTCTCTCCTGCAAGAGCTGCTCATCGGCACTTTAGAAAAGGCAAAACAAATCAATGAAGCAGAACAAATAGTAATATTCTGAGAAGATATCAAAAGCAGCCTCGTCTAAGTACAGAAACCACTGTGGAGGCAGGGTAGTCACAGGGATGGTGGGGGTCCTGGGTGTGGGCCTGAGGGTGAGGGGGCAACTTTTCCTCCCAACAGTTCAGTAGCAGCTACAGATCTCTTGAAAGCTGTACCCAGAGTTTAGGCTACCCTAAAAACGCAACAGTTAGTTTTAGAAAATAAGAATTAGAGGCAAGTTTGTGTGGTTGGAGTTTCACAAACCTTGAAATTTTCTTGAAGGTATTCTTCCTCTCCCCACCTCTGTCTTCCAACTCCCTTTCATCTTTATCTACCTTTTTCTGCTCTCTATGAAGCCCCTGTAGTGCCAGCTCCCACAAAAGGGTCAGATAGGCTTTCTCTATAAGCCCAGAACAGACAAAGTGGCACCTTGGTATGGAAACCAGAGGTCAGTGGAGGCCTCAGAAGCCTGGGGAGGCATGGTGCCACAATTTAAAGAATGCAGATTGCACCAACTTGCATTCTCACCAATCATGGACTATATACTCGATGGAATACTACACAGCCACGAAAAAGATGAAAGAGTGACTTTTGGAACAAAATGGGTGGATCTTAAGGTGATTGTGTTAAGTGAAATAAGTCAGAAAATGAAAGATACCAGATGGTTTTACTCATCTGTGGAATAATGAAAAAAACATACACAGGCAAAATACAGTAGGAATAAATCTTGAATTCAGAGCAAGAATTTAATTAGTATCAGAGGAAATGGGGGAAGGGGAAGGAGATGGGGTAAAGAGGCAGAGGGGGTATAGGCATGAGTAGTTTGGTGGAGGGTGAGTGGAGTATGTACATATATGGAAGAGCAAAATTACCCCAAAATTAAAGATTAAAAAAAGAATGCAGATTGTTTTGTGTGAGAGCAATGAGGGCCCGAAAGGATAGAAGGAACTTCTATTCCTGCCCAGCTCCTTCGCCCCTCCCTAATGAGGAAGAGATCATTCTGTCCTAAGCTTCTGCCCTTTCCTGACAGGAGAAACCATCACTGCTCCCCCTTTTATGACTTAGAAGAATATAGTCTGGCTCCCCTTTTCTGATCCTGAAGCCCCAGGTCCTAAAATACAGGGTAAGTACTCCTGGTCTGCTCCAGTCTTCTTTAGAATTTACAACCCTGTGGAGTTTTCATGTGCATGTTATTAAATTTATTGTTTTCCCTTTACTAACCAGTCTGATGCTCTTTTATTTACTCATCCAGACTGAGAAGAACCAAGAGGGAGTGCGGGCTGATTTCTTTTGCACCCTCCACCTCTCCTTTGCTTCCTCCCTCTCTTCTCCTTCCCCCGATACAATTGAGACTCACCCCTGCCTGCCCTAGCCTTGGGGGCAGTGAGAGGCACACAAATCTTGCCCTCTGATTGCCCTTTCCTTCCTGCCTGCTGCCAGACCAACCTCTTAGCTAGTTCCACAGGGTCTCTGAATCCCTTTGGATTCCGATGTTTAAATTCCAAACTGAAGAGTTTAATTGCAGCCCAAAGTGAGGCTGTGGAGACCAAGCTGGGAGGGCAGAAGCGATTAATTCCTGTCCGACCTGCAGGATGCTGTCCAATGCCCACAGAAGGGACAGCCAATGCCTGGGGCCATTCGGAGTTCAACATGCCTGTGGGCTGTGCCCACTGGGGATCGCCCAGCTGACAGCAGGCTTTGCGTGAGCATCTCTGGTTCTGCTCGTTTCTCTTCTGCAGACCTAATTTTCCCTCATCTCATTTTTGCCTGACACTCACTTTTCTCTCCTTGGGGTGAATACTTCAATCCCAAAGGTCTATTTTAACTGAGAAGGGTTTGGGAGCACAGACAGTAAGAAGCTCATTGTTGCACTGCATCCCTGTGAAACCTTTGTGAGTTTCCTCTGACACATTTGAAGCGCCTGGCAGGTGGAAGGGAAACAGCCTCCTTTGATATGTTAAATCGAGTCCATCTTTTCTGCTGCCCCTGGTAAGTGAATGGGCTCAGGAGTTTGCAATTTGAAAAGAAGTGTATTTTTAAACATGTCTGTAATCAAAAGGACCTTGGAGGGCCTGTCATATGTGACACAAAATTCTGAGCCCAGGGAAGACCTGGGAGCCCAGCTGGGGGCTCCTGGAAACATCACATGGCAGCCTTAGTTCCCATGTGTCAGGTGGGGAAGTGCCAGGGAAGCATGTGATGGGCACCTGTTCCCAGCTGGCTTATGGTGCAATTTTGAGCCATTAGTCTCTGTTCTACTATTTCCTTATGTGCAAAACTGAAAGCAGAAAATAAATCCTGAATTGAAATTTTATGGTATCTGAGGTCTAAAGAAGAAATGTTTTGTGGTATATACCCATCAAGTCCAGCTGGGGGGAACTGACTGGTAAGTCAGCTGTTGGGTTGGTTCCTAAAGGTCTTACTGCCTTGATTTCTCCATTCTCTCTTCTTTCACTATCAGTCTTTCCCAACAATCAAGATAGAAGACATTTAATGTTTGTGTCAACCAAGAGTCTCTCCTTGACATAGCTCTATTCAGGTTCCCCTGAACTCTTCAACTTGGCTTTGACTCTTGTGTTCCGCTCCGTAGTATCTAATTTTTATCAGGACTTCTGCTAAGTTGGTTTAAGCAGATCCCCCACCTTTACCATTTGATTATGTTCCCCATCATCCTCCACCCCCCATGGGATGTCTGATCACCCAAACCTGCTTTCTGCAAGGGTCCCTTTAGGTCACTCTAGCCAGAATCCATCCCTCACACCTTGGATGGTTCCTCTTAGTCAACTTGCATCCATTGATTCCCAATCTACTTCTTGGCTATAAAACTCCATTTATACATATTATTTTTGAAGTTGAGGCCAATTTCTCCCCCAGGGCAAGACCCCATTTCAGTGGTTCCTCCACCAATAGTCATGGCATCCCTTGGATAAATACCTCCTTACCCTACTCCAACAAATGTCATTGAGTAAGTTTTAACTTAACAGTATTTTTTTACTTAAATTATTCCTTGGCTACTTGTAATATCAGCCCATGACAATTGTATTCTTACCACTGCTGTTTCATGGATGAAGAATCTAAAACTCGGTTAGGTCAGGTGACTTACCTAACATCACTCAGTTGTGACCTGGCCAAGCTTCCCCATCATCTGGGTCTTCTGATTTCCAATCCCAAACATTTGCTTTCCACCAGGGCAGACATTAGGTACATCTCTGGTTTGAAGAATTCTTGGAGCAAAAAACATTAGTGTTGGGTCTCAGTGATGAGATTTTATGAATTCTTACTCCCTACTTACCCCATCAACCAGGGTCAGTTTTAGCTGCAAACACAGGAAGGTGTGGGCTATGATGCAACAGTGCTTACATTTCCCCAGATCACTATCCTACTAGCTTTGAAAGTATACTGGGAATGGACTGCTGGATATTTTGGGCTGGATCTCTACCAGGGGAAATAATCGGAGTGATTTGGATGAGCTTTTTTAAGGCAACCAAGCACTGTTATGAGGCTGTGCGTCATCAGAGACGTCACTTGCTTCTCAGAGACTCTCCAAGGCTCCCATCTCACCAGGAAATCTCAAACTCATTGCCCCTAGCCAAACTTGGAGTTAGAGAGCCCTCAGCAAGAAATGAATTTGAAAGGAGCTAAGAGACCCCACCATTGAGGCAACAAGCCCCCCAAAATGAACCAAAGAGAATTTGGGGCAGTCATCTGTGTTCTTTGATGTTGCCAGGAATTGTCGTTAAAGGTTAATGGCAGTGCATTTGCAATGAGTGCTGACCGGACTTATGGAAAGATCAGCCAGAATGTTGGAGAGGAAGCTGGGGGGGTGGGGAAGGGGAATGGGGAGCAAAGAAACTGGAAATCGTGTGACTTGGGTTCTGAAATTTCTATCAGTTAATACAATTCCTATGTACCTTGAAGATGTCACCTCTCCCATCCTCAATTTCCTAGTTTGTACAGAGGTAGTTGGGCAAGCGGATCCTATATATTAAGCATCCTATAGCCATTTGATGGCTTTTAATTCTCAGTTCTTTGCTTGGGTTTCCAAAGAGCACTGAGGAGAAATGGTCATGGCAAGCTGCAATTGTTGCTAACTGGCCAAGGATACCTGTCAACGCCCTGGATCCAAACAAACTAAGGAAATAATAGTATCACTGCTCCACACAATTTGTATCTGAATGGGAATTTATAGTCAAAGAGACTTTCATGCACGTTTTTTGCATTATTAAGATAAGCAACCCAGTGTTCTCCAGGGTACTGGGAGGTCTGATACAGATATAGGTATGTGGAAACAGAATATTACTTGGTCAATTGGGAGAAGCAGACAGAGCTTCCAGAAGCCGCCACACTCAGGACTGGATCAGCTGCTTCCTGGTGTAATTTTTTTTTTTTACCTTCTATAGCCTCATTTTATTTTATTTTTTACCATTTTTTACATTTTTTTAGACAATATTTGCTTCCCCCACCCCCTCAGATTGAGTCCCCATAGAATTTCCTTCCCCAAGTCACCCATGCACCATCTCCTGGTGTAATCTGTTGCTTAACCACTGTGGTGATGATGCTGTTTGTGGTCAAGTGTTTTTTCTCTTTCTCCTCCCCCACCCTTTCATTCATCCACCATCCATCCATGCATCCATCCATTCATCCTTCATCTATATATTTATCATCCATCGTTAACCCATCCATCACCCATCTGTCATCTATCCATCCATCCACCCACCCATCTGTCATCTATCCATCCATCCACCCACATAGCCACCTGCCCACCCACCCACCCACCCACCCATCCATCCTCCTACCTATCCATCCACCCATCCATCCACCCACCCATCCATCCATCCATCCAGCCAGCCAGCCAGCCAGCCACTCATCTATTCTCCAAAAGCATTCACCAAGCACAAGCTTTGTTGGGACTGTGACATGGGACACAAGTGACCTGTAGCACATAAACTCTTGTGCTAGAGGGTCCTTATTCAAGCTGGGAAGACAGACTCATGAAATAAAACAAATGCATCTATGATGGCCAGTGCTGAGGAGGGGTGCAAGAGAGCTGTAGAGACCTTTTCCCTCTCTCCCTCCCTTCTCATGGACACCTGCGTAGCAGCCTCATCCTCATGAAACTTCTTCCTTAGCTGAAAGCAATAATGTGGTCACAGTTACACAGCTGAGAAAAGAGCATTATCCAACCACTTCACAAAGGCTTCTGAGTGAATGGCATTATTATTGCAGCTGGATTCTCCTACTTGCCCAGAGGGATGTCTCTGCGGGAAAGGGGCCCTGATGGAGCTTTCTTAGAGCATATTAATGCTTAAAAAAATGGATATGTGCCCTTTCTTGGGTCAGAGTCTCTTAGTAGGATTCCTGTTCAGCTTGGTTGTCGTTTTGTCATTAATTGTTACATAAATGAATGACGCGGAGGGTAGTACTTGCTGTGATATTCTGCTCTGAGCATGTGTGATTAGGGTGGTTGTGGTAAACTGGATTAATTGGAGGAACACATTCAGTATGGTGAGGAAGGCCTAGTCTAGAGCTCACACCACCATGATGACGGCTGCTGATGGTCAGTGTGCAGGAGACCCTCCTGGATATTAGAGGAACTCTGACGTAAGGAAGGAGGAAGTTTGTCAGGGGTTGACCTAGAAGGTCAAAACTGAGAAATAATTCTAAGGCAGACTTTAGTTAAACATAAGAAACTATTTTTTCAAACAACCAAAATGTCCATCAAATGAAACGAAGATAAACATAATGTAGTCTATCCTTACAATGAAATATTATTCAGCAGTACAAAGGAAAGAGTTGCTGACACAGGTTGAACTTTGAGAACACGTGCTAAGTGAAAGAAGTTAATTCTGTTCGCCACACATTGTATGATTCCATTTATAGGAAACACTCAGAATAGGCCAATGCAGAGAGACAGAAATGGTTGCCTAAGACAGGTTGGAGGTGGTTGGAGGAAAATGCGGAGTAGCTGTGATTGGGTTGGGGGCTTCTATTTGAGGTATTGAAATGTTCCAGAATTGATCGGGGTGATGGCTGCACCACTCCACTCTGCATATATGAAAAACTGTTGAGTTGCTTACTTTCTATGGGAGAATTATATAATGTGAATATCTTAATAAAGCTGTTATAAAAATTAACTTGTCTGTTTTTAACTTTGAAAAAGGAAACTTTTTAGCAAAAAGAGTGGAAAAATATAGCACAGTGCTCCCTTGTGGAAAGCCCTGGATTCCCTCTGGCTCACAGCTTCCCTCTTGTCTGCCATGGGGAGGCTTAGCTGAGGCAATAAGAACTCCAGTCATGCCTGGAGACACCAGTGAAGTCAGCTGAAGGGGCATGTAGAAACTTCCAGCAGTGAGACAGAGGATGGGTCTTGGTTTGGATTTTTTGAAAAGTAGAGCCTGACCAGAGACCAAGGTGGACGTTATATAATGACAATAATTCAATCCACCAAGAAGACATGATAATTTTATATCCATATCTAGTACACCCAACATAGGAACGCCAAAATATAGAAAGCAAAGATTAAGAAACAGAAAGGGAGATATTGACAATAATTCAATAACAGGGGTCTTTAACACCCACTGACAAAAACAAAAAACAAAGCAAAACAAGAACAGGAATGAAGCATGAATTCAAGGAGATCAGGGCTCCTGATCTCTGTTTGTCAGGATCTCTGTTTGTCCTGATCTCTATTTGCCCTGTTTGATCAGGGCCTTGTCTCTGTTTCTTAGGAATAATGTGCTCTAGGACCTCTTACCTTATGTAAAGAGATTTGTTTTAAGGATTTGGCTTATACCATTAAGAGGCCTGGCAAGTCTGAAATCTATAAGGTAGACCAATAGTGAGGGTTTCTACATTACAACCTTGTGGCAGAATTTTTGGGGAAATATTAGTTTTTGTTCTTAAAACCTTTAACTGATTAGATGAGGCTCACCACCTTAGCAAGGATTGTCCCCCTTATTTAAAGTCAACTGATTGTAGCTGTAGCTGTTAACCACATCTGTGAGATACCATCATGGCAACACCTGGCTTAGGGAGTCATTGAATCACGAGGTGCTATAAAATGGCATAAGGATCACCCTCCCCTCCTGACATGCCGGGATTTGGACTCCCATTTGGCAGCTCCTTGAATGTGAGCTCAATCTCTGACAACCTGAAAGTGAAATGCTTTACAGAATACGAGTTTGCAGTCCAAAGCTTGTGCTGTTATTGAAAATTCTGGACCATTTGAACTCACCTTTGTCCCTAGTTTTACAGATGAGAGGGCTCAGGTTGGCCTACCCTGTCAAGGCCCCACCAGAAGCTTGTGGCCTAACCCTCGTTTGAGTGAGACATCTTGCTTTCTTAGAGCATGATGGGTTCCAAAATGATAGTTTGCTTAGGCCAAGTGGGGAAGGAAATACTGTCGTGTCAACTTCACTACGAGTGGTTCTTATTACTTTCTTGAACCAGGAGGTAGATGTTTTCATTTGACAGCAAACATTATTGAGAGCACATTTCCTACGGAGACTGTCCATGTCCTAACTCCCAGACACTGCTAACTATCTGCTTCCCTTCCTCCTGGGAGGCGAGGAGAAAAGGCGGGGCGGGCCAGCTCTCCTGGGAAACGCAATCTACTCTGACGTGGATGGGTTTGCAGTCATCAGAACCAGATGTGCAAATGTGTCTGGGCCTCTCCTCCTCATCATGGGGTGACCAGGCCCGAAGGGGTAAGCAGCTTCGAGAGGCTGTTTCTAGTCTTGGGGTGTCTATGATCCTTTAGTGGATGATGGAGGAGGGGGCTCTGGCGTAGGGAATGTTGTGGCCTTTCTCTCAACCCTCTTCCTCCCTGCTCTCTGGCCTTGTAAATCATTTAAACATGGAAGGAACTAGGCGCCATTCAATGCCCTCATCCTCACGTGTCCATTCTCACTCCAACAGGGCTTAAGCAAGGCTTACTCTGTCAGGGCGCCCCGCGTCTTTCCTCCGTTGCTCAAGAGCAGCTTAGGTGACACTGCACTTTAGTCTGTCTTATATATTGGGCATTTGCGTAAAATTTCATTTGAAAAAATCAATTCTGCTGCTTAAAAAAAGGAACTATCATTGCTGAAGATAAGGGGAAACTATCTCAGGTGATGGTCTTAGATGAGATGCATGTCACATGTTAAAACTTTGGGGAAAATTTGCTAACTCACACATAATCCTCCAAATTTTTCTTTTCAATATCCTTATTTATAGCCTGCTCTGGGAGAGTCAGAAAGTCAAATATTCTGTATAGAGGTAGAAATCGCCGAAGAGGATAAGGTGCATATGACATATAGCATCTGACCCGGGACCCAGGGGCCCAGTCTAACAGACACACATGTCAGACGAGAGACTGAGTTAGGGTGGAGGCATTTCTTATCCCAAGGGGCGGGGCAGCCCCAGTCCCATCTCTGAACAGACTCCTCCCAGCAGGTCCAGTAGGAGGCTGACTTTCCATCCATCACAGAAATAATCATGGACTATAATCTCCCAAGGTTCTCCTTCCACACTCGGGGGGCATTGCATGTCGAGGTGGGAATGCAATCCACACTTCAGGTGCAAGAAAGCCCTGTCGGTCACACAAACCTCAAGTTATCCTGGTGCCTTCTTTTTCCTCGTGTATATCTAATTGAACAGAATAAAAAAGATATTGCTTGGCCTCAGAGGGAAAATCAACACTTTCTGAAATTAGAAAGGCCTGGTGTGATGGTGACTCTTCCTTGTACTTTTGTTCTTGGGAAATAGTAGCTACTTGCTTTAGAGCCAAATTTATTTTGAAAAGTCACGTTAGTGTTCCTGTCTAACCGAAAGGAGCAAGAGCCACCTAACACTCTGCTTCTTCTACACTCGATTTCTGCTTGTGCTGATTGGGATAATGGCAAAAAGTGCCAACTCTGGCACAGGTGTTGATGCCAAGGACTGGCAGAAGGCTCCAGTGAGGACAAGGGTGTGCTGGGGATGGGTGCCCTCCGACCACTGTGGGGGCACAGAAGCTGAGCCACAGGAACCAGGTGTAGCCATGTGTAATATTTCACCAAATACTGCAGTGGATTTGTGGGTGTCCTTTCTCACGAGTTCTCCCTCCATAACACCCAACCTCCTTCAACCGCTCTCCTTTCAGATCCCAAGACAGAAGAATGTTCTTGTCTTGACCTTGTTCCAGCTTTTCTCTCTTTGGCATTGGCTTCTGTTGGGAACCACTGGACACAGTTGTCCCAATTGTCCAACTTTCTCTGCTCCTTCTCTTACCTGAGAAACCCAAGTGTTCCTAATGAGTGCCTCTGAATCTGGGAATCTGCATTCTCTCTCATCTTTTGATTTCCATGAGACATTTGGCCAAGTCTACCATGGTGTCTTTGTAGTGGATGAGATGTAATCTTACTCATTGCATTTATGGCTGGTTCCGTTCACCCTTTGACTGACTGATGACGATCGCTTCATTCTTTTTCTAGCTAATTTCCCAGCCATCCACTTAAAATGTGTGGGTGATCAGTCTAACAGAATGCCTCTTTTGACATTTTTCTGGAACATTCTTTTTAATGGATAACTCAATGTCTTTTTCTGCATCTGGCAGAATTTCTTTCCAGTATCTTTCTTGGACAAATGCGTACAAGAATTTTTTGGGGGGACAGGGGGAATTGAAAATGATTTGAAATGGAAAGGATAGAATAATGTCATTGACAGGGAAACATGTTGAATTTGCCTAGACTTTTGTTTTGAAGGGTAAAGTTAAGATGAGTTTAAATAGTAATCAATATCAAACCTGCCTTTTAGCTTCAAAAAGAACCTCTAGTCCAAGTTTAAAGGTGGGGAAACATAACTGGCAGCAGCTAGTATAAGAAGACAAGATAAAGGAACCATCATTGAGACACAGGACCTAGCGAAAGGAAATGAAACCCTGCCTCAGGAGACCAGCCCACAGTTGGGAATGTTCACGCCACCCCTACTCCACGTTACCCACTGCTAGTTCCAGTTCTAACAGTGGGGTCTCTCCCTGGGCTCTCATTTTAAGGAGACATCGACAATCTTGAGTATTCCAATCAGGGAAATCATAACACCAAGAGGTTCAGAACCAGACTATAAGCATAATGGATGGAAGAATTGGATAGTCTTCCATCCTGCAGGAATAATGGACAGAAGAATGGCTAGCTTTACCTCTGGGAATTGGAGACTAAAGAAAAAATAGCTGCAATGAATATTAAAGGGCTGTCATGCAGAGGAGGAAATAGTCTTGATCTTGTTTCTCCAGAAGGTGCACTTAGGAGAATGGGGGGAATTTGTAAGAGTAACTTTGACTCAGGGTGAGAACCTTACTGATGTAATTTGGCAGGAAATGGAGTGAGCACTCTCCTGCTCCCTTTGCTGGTGAGTCTAGTATTTGCTGGGGGACTTCTTCAGGCAGAGACAATGTTTTTAGGCATCTCCAGATATCTGCGTCATTTGGAGAGATGGAAGCAACTGAATTAAAGTCCTTTCCCAGTCTCAGGCCAGGCTGCAGGCCTGGCTGGAATAAGCTGGGGTGCAGAAGTGAAATGGTTACAGGTGCCCCATAAAGTCTAGTGAGGGGGGAAATCCAAGTTAGGAAGGAAGTGTTGTCCTCTGGCAACAACCTTGATTATTTTGCCAAGGGACACCCTTAGCCATATGGTACGCTCATCTGCCGAGTCTAGGTCAACAGTGGTTGGATTTTACTGTGCTGGGCAGAGCGGGTTTACCTTTTTTAAGAATTTTTGTGTGTTTGCATGGGAGGCCTGCTTGAAGAAGTTGGAATAGCCCTTCTCGTGATTGCATTTCCACAAGGCATTTGACCACGTCTACCGTGGTGTCTTTGCAGTGGATGAGATCAGGCTCCGCTACAGTGGATTCCTATGGTGGGATCTGCACGGAGACAGGTCACTGGACTCTGGAGTCTCCTGACAGTGCTAACATGTGGTTCTCTTAAGGCACTCACGGGCATGCTGTCTACACTGGCAGCCTACCCAATGCCAGCCCCTCTGGCTCTTCAGCTGGCTATGCAAGCCCACTGACTGCTGAGGAGGAGGCAGGGTAGAGGGGACCGGCTCTCTACAGAGCAGAGGATCCCCTCTTAGCAGCTTGA